>NC_056748.1:35782250-35784750 GCF_019279795.1 Protopterus annectens
CTTTCAAAGCTAGCCTTTGAGGATTTTATGAGGGATCGAAGTTTCTTGCTAGTACTGATCAGGGATGCCTTCCCCTTTTTGGGATTTTGCCTTATCATATAATAGTTTCCTCCTTCTGTTGTATAGCTTATTTATGGCCGGGGTCCACCAGACTTGTCTCCTGTTTTTGGAGAAGTGAGTCTTGGTTTTACTTGGGATGGCACGATCCATGCATTCCTCTAGGTGCTCATAGAGTGCATTTGTAAAGGATTCTGCGGTATGGGTAGCATTTTCCATCAGCCCGGGGGCTTTGAAACTTTCCACCTCGGTCCTGAGAAGTGTGAAGTTTGCTTTTGAAATTTTTTTCACAGTGGTTTCCTTTGCTGGGGGTGGGGTCGGGATGTGGATGTCCATTGTGATTAGTTTATGGTCTGATCTTACCAACGAGGGGTTTACCACTGGTGTGGAACATTGAGCCCCCATGTTGGTGATGACCAAGTCCAATATGTTGTCCCCTCTTGTGGGGGTAGAGACTAGTTGTTCCATGGCATTTCAGTTTATAAACTCCAGGAGCCGTTGGGCGAAAGAGCTGGGACTTGAGTAGTTTTCCCTGTCAGTGTTTGGATAGTTGAAATCCCCCAGTATCATGGTGTTTGGTGAGACCTTCATATTCTCAGGAATGCCGAGTGGGGGTCCTGAGATAAAGTGGGTGATCTGTAGCAGGCTACAAATTGAAAAGCAGTTTTATCTACTGTTAGTTTCACATGGATGGTTTCCGCTGCCTCGTGCAGTGCCACTAACCTGGAGATGTGGGTATCCTTGATGAAAATGTATACTCCCCCGCCTTTAGTATTTCGGTCCGAGTTCTGGGCCGAAAAGAATGGTATGAGGTATAACCTGGTAGTGCTGGGGTGCTCTGTGGAGCCTTGAACCAGGTTTCTGTTACTGCACACATATCGATTTTCTCCATACTGAGGAGTGCCTCAAGTGCGTGCATCTTGAGATTTAGACTTCTGGTGTTGAGTAGCATTACCCTTAGTTTTTTGTTTCTGGTATTGTCTTTGGAAGTGGGTTTGTCTTTTGAGCCTTGCCTAAAAAAGGCACTATGGGGTTGGCAAGAGCCTTGATATTCAAAAGCCTAAGGGTGACAGGTGCAAGCCGTCCCTGGCAAAGCAACGTGGCTTGTCGAGCATGTCATCCCATGCTGACAGGCACTGGATCCCCTTTGAATGACACCAATAGCTTAGCCAATTGTTAAAATTGATCATTTTGTCTTTATACTGTGGCATCATTCTTGGTGAGGGCAAGATGCTACTCAGGGTCATACTGGCCTGGGCTGCATGATCAGAGAGCTCCTCTGTCTCTTTTCATGTAGTCCAGGGAGGTACGTCTCGGGTCATTCACAATAGCATGGACAATGACAGAGTCTTATTTGTTCCTGCTGTGGAGTGACCTGAGTGCTTGTGTTACATGGCGGATCCTGGCACCCGACAGGCAGCTTACAGTGACCTTCTCCTTGTTCAGTCTGGTTAGTGCGACGTCAGTGTGCCTGACAATAGAGTCTCCAATTACTAGTGTATTAGGTGTGTTATTTAGCCTTAGGGGCTGCGACTGCATGGCACACTGACTGTGTGAAGTATGTGATACGTGAAGGTTGTTGTGGGGTAGCGGTTGTTTGGATGTCTGCTTTGGAGGTCTCTGTTGCTTTGGCAGATTTTTATTTAGAGCCTCCGAGTATGTTTTTGTGAGTTTGTGTCTTGTTTGCTGGTGGGATTGGTGTATGTGAGACTGGTTGTGTGGTGCGAGTGGTATCCTTCACCTCCTGACTGACTGTACCAGTCTTGGGTTGAGAGAGCTCGACCTCCAGTCTGGCTGTATAGTTGCATCTCTCACATATATCTGAGTTTGTTGGAAGGAGGAGAGGGTTGTCTGTGTACAGAAGGCAATTGTAACATTGCCTCAAGATTCCCAGATTCACCAGCTGGACTGGAGAGTATACCTGAAACTGCGCTTTGGACATGCCTGGATGGTTTAAAGAACTGATTTACTGATTGTCCAGAATGGACGAATAGGGAGCCTTGTACTTCTGGATAGTATAAGGGGGTGTAGTGCTAAAGTTTGTTAGTACTTACTGAGAAATTTGAGCAAGTGCTGGCCTGTAGAATGAAGGTTGAGTGCTTATTTTGAGAGTTTGATTAGTTCTAAGGGAAAAATTGAAGAGCAGACTTTGTGGAGCCGGGAATAGTTTAAAACTGCTTAAACGGCGCTGCGCGGCATTGTGCAAAATCGCACAAAAACGTGCAAATGTGGGTTTTAAGGCAGAGAGCTTGAAAGAGATAGGAATTAGCCCAAAACGGCCAATAGACTGCTAGTTGCTGGGCTGAGACCGCTCCTCCAGGGACAGATAGGCTGCACAAAGCTCCCCACTCTCACTGGTGAACAGAGAAGCTTCCTCCTATCCAAGTAAGGATATGGGCAACACAGGAACTTATACCACAGCCCAGGATTCAGCAAAACCTGA
>NC_056748.1:35787250-35789750 GCF_019279795.1 Protopterus annectens
ATTGGACACTCTAAATTGGCCCTAGGTGTGTGTGTGTGCATGTGTGTGCCTTCTGTGGAAGCTTGGGCGCCGGGCTGGCAACTCACCATAATCGACTCTCTGGCTGACACAAACATCCTCCAAAAGGGTCTCACAGAGACGGATAACTGGTGCCAGAGCCATGGTCTTGAGCTAAATGCCAAAAAGTGCATAGTCATCCAATTCGGGAAAAACAAAGTGCCCACAAATTACCATATAGGTGGTAATCCATTAAGTACGGAAGAAGTAATTAGGGATTTGGGGACCCAAGTAGTTAGAAACCTCTCTTTTGACAATCACATTGCCAGAGTGGTTAGAAAGACCTTCTATATAGCCCACCTTATCACGAAAGGTTCACATCTAGAACAAGAGTAGTCATTGTGCCCCTTTACTCATCACTCATCAGGCCCATAATTGAATACAATGCCCCATTTGGGATGTACCTTACCCGACACCTGCAGCAACTGGAGAGGCCCCAAAAGTACCTCACGAAGAGGATCAAGGGACTCAAACAGATGCCCTGTGCAGTTCAGCTAAAGAAACTCCAGCTCCACTCAGTTGCTTACTGCCTACTCAGAGGTGATATATGCCTGACGTATAAAGCCATGTCCAACCCAGAGTTAATGGATATGCTCTACCTCAGGAAATCCAAATCCTGTAGAGCTACACGCTCCAGGGACTTAAACCTCAGCACAGAAATAAATAGGACTTGCTGGAGGGACAAATTCATATCCCAGAGGCTGCCCTCACTCTGGAACAGAATCCCAGTCAATGTTAGGCAGAGCCCCTCACTGACTCTCTTAGAGAAATCTTGATGAGTGGATGGGAGATCGTAAGTTCAACCCTGGGATCTCTTCTGTGTCCCCTGCTAGACAGGGGCACAGTAAACTAACCTTAAAAGGGCTATCTTCTGTGACCTACTCTACAGAGGCACAGTAAACCGATCTAAAAGGGTGGGGAAAGCTAAACACACTCTGGCTAGGCTTGTAAATGCCCCAGGACAGATAGACTAGTATAAACCTATGAACCTGTATAAATATATATATATATATATATATAGATATATATATATATATATATATATCTATATATATATATATATATATATATATATATATATATATACACATACATATATATATATATACACACACACTTACATATATATATATATATATATATATATATATGTAATAAAAACTTACAGAACAGTACAATGTAGAGAAAATAAAACTCGCAGACACTAAACAGTACTTTTTAAGCTTTCGCTCATATTAGATGAAAGAACTTCCTCAGAATAACCGAAATACATTCCACTTTCAGTATACATACAGTATTAATCAGCTGAAGTCACATGTGAGTACAGTAACCAATGAAACAAGAAAGATAATTAGTACAGTAACCAATAAACCAACTTTCAAACATTTAAAAAACACCAATCAAAGTAAATAGAGTACAAACTATATGAATATGTATGACGGTAAAATGAATATTCATATATTCTCATTTGAACTAAACTTTCCATCTAAGAGCACACTTGATGTTCACACTTTCATTAAGCCCAGGAAATACTTCAGAATTAAGAAGTAATTGCCATCTCAGTTCTTTTAATTCAAGGTATAACTGCCAGTCACCAAAAAAAATTCTACTTTTTCAAGAATAATAAAATGGAACTTATTAAAAGACGGACAGGAGATGCTGTGTTTAGCTAGGGCATTGTTCATGTTCTTGGCTCTAATTGCTCCTAAATGTTCCTTGATTCTATCAGACAATTTCCTAGCAGTCTTTCCAATATAAAATGCTGAGCAAGAATCACAAATACCAGCATATACTACTCCAGTGGAGTGACAGAAAAAATGTTTAGAAAACTTAATAGTGTAGTTACAATGGGGAAAAGTGTATTGAGATCCTATTAAAATGTATGGGCAAACTACACATTTGTTACAAGAATGCATGCCAGGCTGTGTGTTGAGAGAAGGTGTGGTGTTAATTAAAAAAGGTACATCTCTATTTTCAAGCTTCATTCTAATAGTGTTAGTTCTCTTATAAGAAAAAGAAGGAGTGATTCCAATGGCAGAAGTCATAAGCTGAGATTCTGCTAACAAATCCCAATTATTGGTAATAATGTTCCTAATATTAGTCATGTCCCTGGAAATGGGCAATGGAAAACTAAGAGATCTGTTAGTGTCATTGGTGGGGGTAACAGACATAGGTTTAAATCCAAACAATAAGATAGGTAAATGTTTAGTGTATCTTTCAGATGCTATTTCATTATAGACAGAATTAATCAGAGCTTCAGGATAATTTCTCTTCAGGAACATACATTTCAACAGTGCCGCATTAAACTTGAAATCATAATCTAGGCTAACAATTCTAGAAATGCGTATGAACTGACTTTTGACAAGATTCTTCTTCATAAAGAATGGATGTGAGCTAGAAAAGTCTAGCAGATTATTCTTATACGTGTTCTTTCTATAAATGG
>NC_056748.1:35794750-36004750 GCF_019279795.1 Protopterus annectens
TAGAGCCAGTACTACGCATTTCAACAGAGTCAGTATTTAGCATCGCAAATGCATCATGGTTAAGTATATCATTTAAGCCACTGTTATGACTAGCATTTGTATCATGGTTAAGCATTTCAGTCAGGATATTATTATTAGCCCCCCTGCAGAAACGTAGATTTTTTTTTTGAACTACACATACACGGAAGCGCTTTTCGATGTTAAGCGGTTTTGTGTATGTGTGTCCGTTATTTTGTGATTCGTACATATGCTAGTCGAGCATGTGTCCTAGACGTTTGTATATATATATATATATATATATATATATATATATATATGTCCATTTCCCCTACAAATTCTGTTATTTTTTCCAGCACTGTGAATTTGAATCCTGTGAAGTTTGGGCAAATAGCACTGTGTTTAGCCAAGGCATTCAAACTGTCCTGTTTGTGTATTGCTGTAGTGTGTTCTTTAATATGGCTACTCAGCTTTCTGTTTGTTTTGCCGATATAGAAATTCCCACACTGTTCGCAGAAAGCACAGTAGACTACATTTTTTGTGTTGCAGTCATAATGGTCATGTAGACTGACAGTTCTGTTGAAGTGCGGGAAGGTGATGTTGTTGCCTTTTCGTATGTGTACACAGGCGACACACTTGCCGCAGTCAGACATTCCAGGTTCTGTCAATACTTCGCTCTGTGGGGATGGGCCTTTATTCCTCTCGAACCACCAAAAGAAGAGGTTCGTTTGAAACAGAAGTTCGGGGATGTCCCAAGTAACTTTGTCAGACCTTTTTCTCCTTCCAAGATGTCCCAATTGTTGGTGAGGACCCCTCTGATTCCAAACATATCTGTGGAAATCGGAAGGGGGAAACTTGACACCCAGTACTTTCTGTTCGGTCCTTTCTGTGCCCTTGCTGTGAATCCCTTTTCCAGGATTGGTGGGTACCTGAAAATAAACAGAATTTGTAGGGGACATGGATACATTCCTGCAAGTCCGGGAATTAAAATGGCAGATAGAACTGAGAGCTGATGTCTGTTCAGGTCTCAACGAGACACTGAACATTAAATGTGCACTTAAATGGTATAGAGAATGAAATGTGATAGGGTTTGAAGAATTGTGCAAGAGGATTTAATGTGTTTATGGATTTACAACTGTGCAAGTGAATATAATGTTTCCTCTCTCTCTCTGACTTTTGCCTCCCCCCTACACACATGCTCCCAGTCACCAGGCTAGCCCCCGCTGACCCCACCAACAAACCCCCCGGTCTCACTTTTCATGCAGCCATACAACGGGTGATACCATCCGCACTGACAGTCTTCTGGGACACTCTATTATTCATATTCTCCTACCCATCAAACCCCAGCTCCACACTCCTTGTCATGGGAGGCCCCCTAACAGCCCCCCCTCAAGTCCACACCGCATTCCTCCCACTTGCCCATCAGGTGGCATACCCACACATTTCTCTACACACACACACTGATACCTAAGCATAGTAGGACGCTCTACTTGACTCCTCCTCCTTTCTCCGTGCACTTCTTTACTTACCTTTGGAGGCAGGGTCTCATAAGTTACTTGTTTATATTAGAATTATCACAGCATGACTGTCATCCTTCCCGGTTCCCCCATATTTTTAATAAAATTTTTTTTTTTGTTTGTTTTTTTTTTGTTTTGCACACAGTCCCTTTTTGCACACAATCCCTTTTTGCACACAATCCCTTTTTTGCACACAATCCCTTTTTGCACATGATCCCTATTAGTATACACACGAAGGCTATTACTGTCTGACCAATTTACCTTATGTAACTGCGATTGTAATGTTAATGAAAATGCACACAGCACCCTGCCTGTTCACACTTTTCTATTGGAAAGGAAGGAACTGTTGTTCCTTTAAATACATTAGTTCTAGCAGGCCATTTAAATTAAGTGAAAATGGTTGCTCATTGTTATGAAACATGTCTTTCTGAAGAAGTCTTGATAATAAATAAGATGAAAGCGCTAAAGTACTACAAGAGTTGGTGTGATTTACTATTTTTTGAATGCTGTTATTATCACGAAGTTTATTTCTTAGTTTATATATATATATATATATATATATATATATATATATATGTATGTATATATGTATGTATATATACATAAATAAACGCATCTGTCACTCCCACCGCAGACCTCACCACTATCAAACTGCCCTCGTACTTATCCTGTACCACTCTTACATACTTCTCTGACACTCCTGACTTCCTCATACAATACCACAGCTCCTCTCTAGGCACCCTGTCATATGCTTTCTCTAAGTCTACAAAAACACAATGCAACTCCTTCTGATATTCTCTGTACTTCTCCATCAACACTCTCAGAGGAAACATCACATCTGTAGTATATATATATATATATATATATATATATATATATATATATATATATATATATATATATATACATATATATAGATATATATATATATATATATATATATATATATATATATATATATATATATATATATATATATATATATATATATATATATATATATATATATATATATATATATATATATATATATATATATATATATATATATATATATATATATATATATATATATATATATATATATATATATATATATATATATATATATATATATATATATATATATATATATATATATATATATACATTCACACACACACACACACACACATACATATATACATGCATATATGTATGTATGTATATATATATATATATATATATATATATATATATATATATATATACATGCATACATAGACACACACACACATATATATATATATATACACACATACATACATACACATATTTTATATATATATATATATATGTTAAAATGCATCCGTCACTCCCACCGCAGACTTCACCGCTGTCACACTATCCTCGTACATATCCTGTACCACTCTTACATACTTCTCTGACACTCCCAACTTCCTCATACAATACCACAACTTCTCTCTAGGCACCCTGTCATATGCTTTCTCTAAGTCTTCAAAAACACAATGTATCACCTTCTGACCTTCTCTGTACTTCTCCATCAACACTCTCAGAGCAAACATCACATCTGTAGTGCTCTTTCCCGGCATGAAACCATACTGCTGATCACTAATCATCACGTCTCTTCTTAACTTAGCTTTCACTACTCTTTCCCATAACTTCATGCTGTGACTGATCAATTTAATCCCTCTGTAGTTACTACAGCTCTGCACATCACCTTTATTCTTACAAATTGGTACCAAAACACTTTTTCTCCATTCCTCACGCATCCTCTCTCTTTCCAAGATTTCTTTAAACAAACTGATTAGACACTCCACTACCATTTCACCTAAACACCTCCATGCTTCCATAGCTATGTCATCTGGACCAACAGCCTTTCCATTCTTCATCCTCTTCATAGCTATCCTTACTTCCTCCTTGCTAATCCACTGCACTTCATGATTCACTATCCGCACATCATCCAACCTTCTCTCCCTCTCATTCTCTTCATTCATCAACCCCTCAAAGTACTCTTTCCATCTGCTCAACACACTCTCCTCGCTTGTGAGTATGTTTCCCTCATTATCCTTTATTACCCTTACCTGCTGCACATCTTTCCTAGTGTGGGTTGGCCTTTTGTTATCACTGTAGTAGTAACAGCTGTAGCATTTCTGACATACTAAATAAAAATTGGAACTGCGGTGGTGGTGCTGCGGTAGCGTTGTCACCTCACAGTTAGATGTTACCTGTTCGATTCTCAGCTAGAGCGTCTTCTGTGTGGCGATATCCATGAATGGGTGTTCCTTCGTTGAAGGTTGTGCGTTAGGCCTGGCCAGCCAGCACGTAAAACTCTACTGCCAATCATTAACGGACCAGAGTTCCGCTGTGGCGACCCCTAACCGGGAAAAGCCGAAAGACCAAAACAAACAAATTAAAAATTATGTTGATATGTTGGACTTATTGGGGCAATGACCTAATTTGTATATAAGAGGGGTCCTAGTGTAAAAAACATTTTGCAAAGGGAGAAACAGCCTAATGAAAGTGGTAAAATGACCCCATGTGGCATGTGTAATCAGTGTTGTCATGTATTCTCTGGTTCACAAATTAAAGTGGCTAATAAGACAATTTCTATAAGGGGAAAGGTACAGCTGCCACACACAGGCTGTAGTTTACATTGCATTTTCCTTACAGTGTCCTGTTTTCTATGTGGGTAAAACCCAGCGCAAAATAGCTCAAAGAATTTATGAGCATTTTTATGAGGTTTCAACCAAGAAAGAATCCAATGCACTATTTAGACATTTTAAGATATTTTCAGATCATGTTTTTAAATTTGTAGTGGTGCATCAGGTTAAAAGGGATTCTGGAGGGGGGGGGGGGTCCCATGAAAGTATTTTTAGAGCAAAAGGAAACCTGGTGGCAAGGGTTTTTTAATGCAAGCTTTCCCCCTGGTTTAAATGATGCAATTTCCATTTCCAGCTTACTAAAGTTAAAGGTTTATGACAGGTAATATTCCTGTCAGTTTAGGTAAAGGTTGTATTTTACCAGAATAAAAATGGTTAAAATGCTTAGGGCATTATTTTAGTATTTCATTGGTCTAAAAGTTTTGAATTTGCTGACGTAATGTATAAATTGGGTGTGTTTTTTTAAAATACTTTTGTCTGAGGAAGTTTGGAGATTGTTCTAGACAAAAGCACTTACAATAAATGTTTTTACCTTGAATCAACTTGTTTGACTCAGCTGCATTTTCCAGTAGTGGTTTATTCCATTTTGTTTTCTTCTACGGTGCTGCCTTTTTAGTGAGGTTCCTGGTTTGTTGGTGTTTGATTTTATGCTCTTGTAAACACTTTTCATGTTAGCTATTGTGCCTGGACAGTTTCCATTATACCACTGATATTTCTTATAACATGGATAGTGTTCCTCCAAGACGTCAACGGCTGGTGATGAGGCTCAGGTGATTCAATGTAAAATCATTCCATGTTCCAGGAAAACAGTTGGTAGTGGCATATACCTTGTCCGTATGAATGTGACAGTCCAATAAGGTAACAAAGGAGATGTTAGTGCATATATGCAAGCAGTAATGTGTAGGACACTGTATTCAGCATTCACCAGGCCTGTCATTGAGTGCAATGCCCCCTTTGGTATGTACTTAGCCAGGCATATCCAACAGTTGCAACATCCAGAGAGGTTCCTTACTAAAAGAATACAGGGCATAAGTAGAATGTCTTATGCAGACCGCCTCAAGGCCCTATACCTGAATTCTGTCTCTTACAAGCTTTTGAGGGGAGATCTTTGCCTGGCATACAGGACATTGTCAGACCCCACTGTGATGGACCTCCTGCATATCCACAAAACAAACAACACCAGAATTACCCATTCTAAAGACTTAAACTTTACCTGTGATATAAATAAGACCTACTAGAGAGAGAGGTATGCATCCCAGAAACTACCCCATTTATGGAACAGACTCCCCATCCATGTGAAGCAGAGTTCCCCCAAACCCAATTCATGTGAAACTTGGGCAATTGGACAGGGAACAGGAAATCCCTGGTTTGGCACCTGTGTCTCTAATGGACACAGGCGACCTGTAAGTGGTTCATCTCCCAGGCCCCTGCTTACACTTATCAAGGATATCAGAACTTGTTAGAGATTTGGGATGCATGGCTAGGCTTAAAAAGGCCATTGTGGTCATTAGCCTAGTACACACCTGTGAACACTGGTGACTTATAGAATGGACATCCACAAACAAGCAGCTGAGCAACAGGCTGACCTGCAGGCTATTACAGGGTATGCTTGTGGTGGACGGACAAGTTAATGGATGCAGGCAAGTCATTGTCCATAGGAAAATAGGAATCACAAGGCATGCAAGTTTAAAGATCATGTGTGCACCTTGCCAAATATCAACCTCATGATGTAACCCCCCCACTTCCAGCAGGGCAAAGCATGTCAGGCTTTTAATGAACTTTCCATTATCCATCCAGTTGTCAGTGTTATTATTCATGGTGGTAAGAGTGTCAGTCTACTTAACTTGCAGGGGCAGTTTGTTCTAGAGATGGGCAACTATTAGATAATGAATTTGTCATCCAACATGTTTTATTTATATGTTGGTGGAGGTTTATATCCTTAGTCTAGGTGATTCTATAGATGTTTGTCCTGTGAAGGTATGACAGATCCATTAAGTCATACATCTCCATGCAAGAGTCTATAAGACACAGAGTATAGGGATAGGGCTTTTAGTCTGTCTTGGCAACTAAGGGTTTTGAGACCAAAAATGTTTTTCATTTAGACCCTTTGGCGCCTTTCTAGCTGCATATTATGTATGAACAGGTACATGCTGAAAGAAGCTTTCTACTCAGCTGGTTTAATTAAGACACTGGAACAGTAAGACACCTTTGGAAATCAGTTTTACTAACTAGACAAATTTTGTAACTATAGTTTCAGCATGGCGGTCAGCAGTAGGAAATTGTCAACATTGATGCCCAAATTCATGACCATCATATCCTTGCTCAATGTGCAAATAATTCATTATGAGAGCGAACATTGGTATCTTGTGCCAGGATCAGTTTGTGTTGCCACCTTTGCAACTTTAGCAACAAGCAGAGGTTCTGAAACAAATCCACAAAGTGCAATAAGGGTTAACTTCACATTATTTAATGACAGCTCAATATTTCATATACATAAAACACACACCATGCAACTTTTCACAAGAAAAATATCTTATAGAACTAATACAGAACTAGCACACTCAATTAAACTCAAACTACTCCTTAGAAAATGGCTACTAATCTCAGGGGACATACACCCCAACCCAGGTCCTTGCAATACCATACTCTCAAACAAACACACATCAGACCTACTTACTATTAACCTTAACTCTAGAAGCATATCTAACAAACTACATGACTTACATGCATTCATAGCTCACTACTCCCCTGATATACTAACCATTACTGAGACCTGGCTAAAACCCAGCACCCAAAATGAAGAAATTCTTCCCCCAGGATATAATATCCTAAGACTAGATAGAGGTGGTAGGAAGGGAGGCGGAGTTGCTGTTCTATTTAAAAACACACTTAACCTCCAACCTCTGTAAACCCCTCTACCCAAATTTCTGAATGCCGAAACAGGCTCAGTTTTATTTCTAAACAACAAAAAGAGATTCAACATTCTCTGTAGCTACATCCCTCCAGGAAACAACTCTCCCATAATCGAGGAAATCTTACAATGGACTACAGATAACCTGTCTCAGGAAACTATCCTATTAGGTGACCTAAATTTAGACTAGCTAGCCTGCAACTCAAACAACCCCTCTAACCATTTTTATTTTACATTTATTTTACATTTGTTGACCAAGCTAGTCTAACCGGATACATGTCCATTTTCAGTAGAGGCCCGGGGAGAAAAGCTCAGAGCAGCAACAATGACAAGGAAATACAATAAAGTATAATTAAAATAAAATAAAATTTGTTACAAAATTAATATTAAAAGGTAGAGTTATACAGAGTTATTTAGCAAATTTAGGCTAACCATATTAACTTATTTGGGTTTTCACAACTCATCCAAGAACCCACTAGAGTGGACAGGAAATCCCAAAAACAATCAATTCTTGATTGGACTTTAGTAATCTTCCCCAAACAAAATTACCAAGTGGGCTGTCTACCTGATGAGCTTAGTGATCAGCTCCCCACATTCCTCCTTCATAAACATGTAAACATACCCAAACCCTTAGTTTATAAGCAAACTAAGGATGAACACAAAGTAAATCCACAAATTCTTAACTATATGTTAAAACAGTGTAACTGGCACCCACTACAAACTCTAGAGGCAGTTGATTTCTTCAATAGTACTTTTATTAATGTCCTTAATACAGTCGCTCCTATTAGAAAAATCAGAGCTAAAGCAAACTATGCCCCTTGGCTAAGTAGGAACACAGGAGCCTTACTAAAGTCCAGATATAAAGCCTGGAAGATCTGGAAAAAGAATAACACTAGTCTAGCCAAACAAAACTACCAACAACTTAGGAATCAGGCCAAAAAACAAACAAAACTTGATAAACAGAACTACTACCTAGGTATCCAAGACAAACACTCCAAAAATCCCCAAAAGTTTTGGCAAGCTATCAATTCCCTACTAAAATCCGGCAAAACTACCACTCTGGCTCCCAACACCACCACTAATAATGACGACATAGCTTCTCAATTTAATCATCACTTCATAGAATCTGTTCTGTCATTATCTGCCCAACTATCCAGGAATATCTCTATATCTACCCCAACCACAAGTCCCAATAATATAACTTCCTTTACTCTCTCACCTGTTCCAACCTCTATAATTAAAAAAAATACTCTTAAAACTGAAACCTATCACTCTTGCAGCTGATGGTATACCCGCTAACTTCCTAAAAATAGCAGCTGAATCCTTAGCTTACCCTGTCTCAATTCTTATCAACCGCTCCATACAGGAAGCCTACATACTTCAACTATGGAAAGTCTCATATATTCTCCCTCTTCACAAAGGTGGCAACTCCTATGACTTAGGACGTTTTCTATCAGATAAAGCACGGGTCACCCTAGCCCAAACCCACCTGTTGTCTACCCTAATGTATGCAGCACCAATCCTAACCCAAGTCAGGAAATTGGACCTAGACAAACTTGAATCATTTTACAATATAATTGTGAAATTTGCCAATAACTCCGCGTTTAGAAGCCATCACTGCCTAGCCCTAAAGGGAACTACATTGGCTAGAACCTCCTCAATTGCTTAGTTACCACCTAGTTCTTGCTTACAACATTCTAAGGCATCCTCACAAAACTCCAGCGCTAAACCAACTACTGAGTCAATACTCGGCAAATCGTCCTCTCTGTTCTACCAACAAAACTCTCCTATGTATCTCAGATGCTAACAACACTGCTGGCAAAGCTGTTCTCTCTTATACCATAGCTAGAAAGTGGAATAACGTCCCCCATAATGTATCTTCTGCATCATATGTAACACAGTTCGAAAACTCAAGTCCCATCTTCTAGATTCCCGGCTCTGTCCATGCATTCCATCAATACATCCTCCTCACTATTACTTCTTACTGTCTTCATGCAACAGTGTTGGAAACTCTTCGGTTGACTGCCATCTGGGGCCAAATTTTTCTGCAATTTAAGCTTGCTAAAAACAAATCCATTGTAGATATGTATTATTTCTTGTGTGTTTTTTTGCTTGTCTTATGATTTTTTGCAATTATTGTTTAATTAATGTGGAGCTTTTCCCCTTGGGCCTCCGCTTTAAATGGACCTCATTCCAGTCAGACTTTCCCAGTCAACAAATATAAAATAAATAAAAATAAATAATATAAAACTGGGTGCAGAGAGAGCAAGAATGTCCATGCGTGGAAAAGTATCAGTGATGATTCTTTCTGTCCGCTCTACATGGAACACAGACCAGCTTAAAGGAAAGAGTTTCTGACTGTCTCTCCATTGCAGGAATGGCTGTGGCAGTGTGGTGGGAAAATTTACCTTGTGGTAGTAGTCAGTAATAGTCATTGATGCTGGCTGTTGTAGTGAATTGTTACTCAAGAGATATTAAAATAGTCAGTCTACCTACAATAACCAGTGAGCAAGTCATAATCCAGTTTAAGACAATATTCTCCATATGAAGATTTGTGTGGAGCTTAATCACTGACAGTGGAATTCATTTTGTTTCAAAGTTTTTGCCCAAAGTGATTCCATATGAGACTTCTTGAACAAAGTGGCCAAAAGGCCAAATATGCATACATATATTTCTGTGACAAAAGGCATTAGGTTTATTCCTTGCCTCTCTTGAACCCAAGTCAGACAGTTCAACTCAAGTTAGATGGGAAAAAGAAAGTGGAGTCAACAAGCGTGACTGCTACAAAATCTACAGGACCAAGATTGTATGTCATCCATGTCAAGTATGGTAAGGAAAAATCAAAGACCCATCCAAGGCCATTCCTAAGATGTCCAAACTGAATAGATAAACATCTCTACCGGATGAGCATTGCCGCACCTAGGTGAATCTGAAGAAGCAAGAGACCTTGAGTCAGTTTCTTCAGATCCCAATGACTGGACTACTCATGAAGTGTGACGTCCCCTCTCTGTGCCAGTAATCAAGGAGTCTGAATCCTCACCACTGACACTGGCGAGAGACGTTCACTTGGAGCAAAAATAGATGCACACAGTATTTCCAAATGCAGTTCTCTGCATCAAGCACACTTTTCCTTAAGAGCACACAGGGAACACCCTCAGTCTGAGGTCTGGATTTCTGTCTCTCTCTCTCTCTCCCTCCCTCCTTGTCCAGGTCCCCAGTAAGACTCCCCACTGTCACGTCTATAGAGTTGAGTCCTTCGCTGAGTGTCCAAGTCAAGTCCTCCAGCACTGTCTCTGTGAAACCAGTGCTTTGTGTCCCTGCTCCAGGCAGCTCACACACACACACACACACACACACACACACACACACACACACACACACACACACACACACACACACACACACACACACACACACACACACACACACACACACACACACACACTCCTTGAGATTTGATTTGCAAACACACACACACACTCTCTCTCTCTTTCTCTCTCACACACACACACACATACACCTGGAAAAGGCTTGCACAGATTTACTAGCTATACCCCTTTCTGCCAAACGATAAGGTAGTTACACTGCCACCAGACACTTCAAAGCCAGCTACTCTAAGGCTGTTACAGGGGTACCCCATTATACTGAGTAAAATTGCTATTCGTACAAATGGTAGTGTTTTGACCAATGCAGTAAGCCTTTCAGGAGTGGCCACAGAGTTATAAAATAGATATGAGTGCTCTCAAAGGTTAAACTATTCTTTAAAGGACCAGCCACAATGAAAAGTTTAAATGTATTTAATAATAAATATTAAAAGAACGTGAAGATGCTAAATATCTATTTACAATAAACACAAGAGTTTCAGTCACAGGAAATATTAAAATAACACAGATGAATAGATTCATACAGATACAGAAAAACTGTGCTTAACTAATCTCACTATATTTTCCTGAATGATCTAAAGAATTACTGTTCTCTGGTTTACTTACTAGAGCAAGGCAAGATGAAGTATGTGAGGGGTCCTTCTTTGTCAGGTTCCAAAAACAGACTGCTCTGAGACTTCAGTCTCATGTAGTATTAAAACATCATTTTTGTCCTGGGTTACAGAATGGCATCACATACATCTGGTCATCTAACTTTTGGTTCCCAATACTACCCCCTTGACTAGAAGCTGCCAGGATTTAGCACATATGTGTAAATAATACACACACACAGAGCTTTGCTGAGCTCCATTGCAGCTTCTGGAAGTCATAAAACAATTTCACACTTCTACCCTTCTAGAGTAGCAATTAGTTCACTGCTAAAGACAATACAAAAGGCTTCCTAGTACTTGTTTTCCCATACATTCTGTCTCTGGCTGGAATCAGAACTGTAAAACACAATCTTTATGGCCTAAATTAAACTGGTCTGAGATTAACCTCTTCTCTCCCAGTATCCTCTGTTAAAACCTATGCATTACAATACAGTCATACCCAGTGTTGGCACATTTTTAACACAAGCGCTTTATAAGTACATTTTTCAACACAAGCATCTGTACAAATCAGTTTGATATACAAATGATATAATAATTATTTACAAAATTCCAGCTAGCTGTGATGGCATATGTTACACATCCACTGCCCTACTTCTTCTGGCGTAGCTGGCAATACCTCACATTATCACAACATACGTAAATAAAACAGCTTAACCAAACTAACTTGTTACAAAGGCAAGTCCCTCACGTCTACAACCCATGAGAATTTACTTTGTAAGAGTATGAAATATGGCTTCCAGTGAGGTACCTAGACCTGTGATAGTTCCAGAAACAGATAAGTAGTAAAATAACTGCTATCAGGAAAGTATGCTTAAAGATTTTGTAAGCTTAAGTATATTCTATGTTAGTGAAAAAATGTACATTACTGCAGAGTAATTTCAAGTGATTTTGAAGCCACATGTTTTTCAGAATAAAAGCTTTCTGCATGCAGATTCTTTAATGAGTAAATATGCATATTCCACCTCAAAAGAGTACTTCATCCAGTTCTCAAAGGAGGAAAGCTGTAATGATGCCAGATCACCATCTGGAAGTTGGTGCAAAGGATTACGGCAGTAAGCTGTAGTTCCTGTGGTACAGGGTTTGATTTCCTCAACTCTCATTTGCCTGCTGTCTGACTGAGCAAGTCAGTTAACCAGACATTGCTTTTGGGTCACCCCTAAAAAGAGACCGTGTCTCCTGTGGGACTATCTGGTTAATAAATGGGCATTTATTTTATTTATTTTATGGTGATCAGTGTTAGACTGCTCATGCCTGTCTAAACCTGACTGGGATTTCCCATAATGCATGGGTCAGCACTGAGGAGCTGAACTGACTGTGATCATGATATGATGTGCATATTGCTGTGCTATATGTGTTTGTGCAAGTTTTATGGAATAATTAATGGAACAAAGTTACATACACTGCTTCTGGACTCCCAAGTGTCTCAGGTCTGAAATATTTAACATGGAGCATGACAATATGAGTATTTAAGGCTTTTACATTTGCTTTTCAGCATTCAGACATTTTGGATCACTGATTTAGACTTCAGTGAAATCTAATTTGACATTATTACACATGAGAACAGGTTTATAGGTAGTTACAAGGAGTACAGTCCAGGAGACCATTGAGGAACATTTCCCGAATTCTTAATTGACCCAAAGCACAGGCTGATAAATGACTTACTGAAGGGCACACAGTAGGCAAATGTGACTGGAAAGATTCAAACCCTGTACCCTTGGCAGAGGAAGTAGCTCATTAACAAATAAGAGTTTTAGTCCTTTTTGCTAATTGCCAGGCAAGCATGCAATCTACACAGACATGTTACAAATCACTTCATGAACAAACTGAAGCCATATGATACACAGCAGATTATGTTTGTAATAATATATCTAATCTCTCTTTCATGCTACATGTACTTTTAGGTATTAAATGTTTTAACATGGATTTTTGTTGTTGTTTACATGCCTGCATGTTTAGTCTCCAATTCAGTTTCATTTTGGTTTGTGGCACCGAAACTGAATATGCAGCAGATCTGCCTAAATGTTTCTATATCCCTGTTTTTTAAGTCATTTATTTGGTACACACCTGAAGTACCAAACAGGCACAAGAGACCTTAGTTCTTATGTGAAACATGCCATCCTGTTGTCTGGCCTCTGTCTTGCTGTATGGTAGCCGCATTTTTTTAATAAAGCCAAATGTCTGATGCAGGAATAGAACGCTGTACGTACTGGTCCTTCTGGTGTCAGAATCGACAATGCAGACTTGTACTATATAACGGTAAAGAACTGCTGGCGGTCTTTGTGTCATAGCCTAGAGGAAAGACACACACACACACATGGAACACAAAGTTTGCATTTGAGGGGAAGGAGCGTGTCATTTCAGAAGAAAGGGCAGGCCTCCACACTGAGGAGATATAAACTTAAACCAGAAAGAGCTAGAATGTATGAAAATATGGTGAGTACATGTCACTAGTGAACGAGGAAGGTCTGTTCTTGAAATGGAACCCATCTCATGCATGCTGCATGGCTCCTGATGTACCATAACAGGTTTAGGTTCCTACACTGTTTAATAACTGGACATCTGTGGTCCTTTACCAAAATGATATTCCCCAGTGGTTTTACCTATCATCTATAAACTGGATTTTAGTTTTATGTTGTACAGTAATCATTTCATGTTAGTTCGCACATAATCTGTTTTTTCTTGTTTTTGTTTTGCACGTTCTGCAGCACTGAAAAAAATCATATTTAAAGCCTTTAAGGGGTTTGTTCCATACTTTCTGTAGCTAAGCTTTGCATTTCTATTCTAGCTGTGAGCACAGCAGTCTGCTTCGAGTTGTAGCTCAGCATGAAAAGCAGGCATGTTATTCATTTTACAGCCACCATCCCTGAGCTGGTTTGTCATTTCTGAAATATGTACGGCTTCAGAACAGTCAGACACTGATTTGATTAAAATGCTGTAATTGGCAAAGATCCACAAAGCTAGCTAGCTGTCTTATTGGCAGTGCTTTGTGGTTTCTTTACTCTCTGATATTACCTCTTGTTTGATGGCTGCAAGATGTGACCATATGGAGTCTGTCCGTATGTCTCCTTCTTGTCCGGATGTTATTCAGCATGCCCCAAGGGCCCCTGAGAAAAGATAAATCTAACCTCGCCGGTGCTGTGCAGCAGCCCTTGTTTGCCGACTACCTGTCACGTCTCAGTTTTGTTGATCTGTGGAACAGCATTGGCCTGATGTCTGAAGTCATTCACAATTAAAGTGAAGCAGAGATGTGGTGCTTTTGTGTTGCAGTGGTAGAAAAGGGGAAGAAACATGGAATTCACTTTTCTTCCAGGAAAAGTTTCAGTGTTATCTGTGTTCAGAGGAAGTACTGAGTACCAAGATAACAAACACATGCATTCACCTGAGAACAGTACTTTTTTCGTTTGATTGCAGACTGCTGTTGATTGTTGGCATTTACCAGATAGAGTTTATTCCCTTGCGAGCTGTTTGCTGTCTAAGGTTATTCATAAAACAAAGTGGTTCCTTACATTTACTTTCACCTGTCGTATCTGATTTTAAAAAGTGCGTCTTTGGTCAAATTTAGTATTCTTAATCATGGTCATGAAAGCTAATGTACCCTCTGCAAACAGTTACTGTTACAAAAATACATTTTTTCTTTCCTTTTTTCCTGTCATCTTGCTGTAAGTTGCATGGAGGAATTTAAAGCTCCATTTAAGAACTCTATAGTGGAGTGAATTCTGTTTCCCTTTTCTTGTAATGATGGTTGTGCATGCATTCATGTCAGTTTGTATAGAACTCTGTAAACTGGAATAAAACACTGAGGAACAGAACAACTTTTATAGCATAGATTTCAGGTTACAATCACTACTTACTCTGGGAGGACTAGAGTCATAAAAGAAACCCTGTGTGCCAAATTTCTATATATATGTTACAGGCAGCAAGAACCTATTCCCCTGTATATGTAAGCATTAAAAGTATGGTATGCACTGGGGTATCTTTAACATTTCTCAGTGTTTACCACGTATATACCGCTGTGTGAATCTGCTTTATGGACTTGAAATATAACATCAAAATAGAAAATCCTCATTTGGAAATCTTTAATTCTTTTACAAAATGTATTTTTATGGTCAATCTCTCTCTCTCTCTCTCTCTATATATATATATATATATATATATATATATATATATATATGAGACCATAAGAGATGTAGTCAGACTTGTACTGATCTGCTAAGATGAAGCCGCTACTGCCTACATACTGATAGTACTTTTGGGTGAATGCTACCCACCTGACTACCAGTGTATTTTCCTCAACTCTAGTACGTTATAGCACGTAAAACTGGGCGTCAGTTTGCACAGAGCCCACATGTTACTCGAATCCACGGCAATCATGGACTATATATGTTGGCAGCAGTTACCTGCAGGACATCACTGAATGATGTCTGGTTTCCCCTGTTTGCGCATTTTATTATATCACGTGCATCTTATTTGTACACTCAGCTGTGATCCTCAGTTACATTTTAATTTGTTTTTTAGTGCCTGGTGTTTGGGCGGTCCACCAGATTGACCACAGCAACACCTGATGCAGGAGAAAATAATCTGTAGTTGCTTCTACCTGTTGTACAGCATCAGTCTGTTCTCAGATGTTTCACTAGGGTACCTCTAGGATCTGCCATGATTAGATGCTGCTTACCATGGGCGGGTCTTCTGGTGATGGTTCCGTAAAGATTAGATGTGTTCCCCACTCTTTCCTCCTGCAAGCCTTTTTATTTTCTGTATTAAATCAACTAAGTTTCAAGCTCAATTGTAAATTTGCAGTCTAATGTACTACAGGGTGTCATTACTGATATCTGGTGCTGGATCGAAGCTGGCAGAGAATTCAGTTAAAGACGACGGGATTGTGGAGTTCCTGGAAATGATTGCAGAAAGTATGTTGAATGGAATTATAGAAGCGGTGCTTAGTTTGGGCCTCTAAGAGGAACTAAGGGAGTGTTGGATAAAAAGTACTGCAAAGTTTGAAAGAAGAACAGAAAAACTGAAAGCTAAATTAGGCAAATGTAGTTTAGTAATCAGAGAAGGCTACAACATGGCGGAGACTTTGAACTTACATGCAGATTCAGTTGAGGAGTTGCAGAAAGAAAGTGAGTACAAATAAAAGGATGTGTTTGCATTAGAAATGCAGGTTTCCCATGGGTATAGAACCAAAACTAAAATATTTGAATTAGTTGTGTTCCAGGAGAAGAAGAATCATAAGACTATGTGGGTTATGTGGCGGAAAAAAAAAATGGTTGAATAGCTAGAGTTTATGTAAGCCAAATAAAGATGGAAAGAACACATTGATTGATTGTGGCTCTGATGCTCACGTGAAGCAGCCTAGACGTATATTAGTTCAATTTAAAATGTTAAAGTGGGGGGAAAAAACAGATTTTATTTATTTATTTAGTACATTTTGGTAACTGGGCTAAGTGGAGTGGTTGACAGACCTTTTCAGCCATGATCTAAAATTACAGTGTCAAATATGGAATCTGAGTATCACATTAAGCATTTACATAGAAGCCAAGTGTAGTTATTACAGCAGTATCACTGAAAGATTTGAACAAAGGTAATGACATGCATACATAACATTTTGAAACAATATTTTGAACGGGTAATTTTAAGAGAAACTTTTACATTGCGAACAATGTGGCAATTAGTAATGGTCAGGCAAGAAACAGTCATGATATGATTATTCATTTAGCAAATTCATATTCACGCAGATACTGTCATTGTTTTCATGACTGTGCACAAAAATAAAAGATTGGTGATAAAAATGATTTTTTTGAGAATGATTATAGTGCATACACTTGAAAACGAAGGCCATAATTTTTGCTTTTCATAAGGGAATATAGACTGTGAAATCTAAAGTGTTGTGTATTTCTTTCCTTTTTTAATGCTTTTCCTCCATGAATTTTACATTTCTTTATATACACTGGGAAACCTGTGTGCTATATGAGAGTATGAAAAAAATGTAAAATGAGGAAGATGCATCAATTAGAAGAAACCGAAAAGCCGCAAAGGAAATAGGAGATACTGCAAAGAGCATTGCACTGCAGAAATTGAAAGCATTTTTTAAATGTATGAGTTAGGAAAAGTTTCTAAATTTTAAAACCCACATGGCTAACAGGCAACAGACTGCAAGAAACTTAAATTGTCTGATGAACTGCAAATTGTGGGATAAGCACTGCTATTAGTGATGGCAGTAAAGTAACGTTATTTACAGTGGTTTTCTTTGGTAAGAAATCAAAAGTTTTATTTATGGTCAATCTGTAATATATCGGGCGAATTCACATGCAGAGGTGTCTCTAAGGTGGGGCGAAAGGGGCAGCTTGCTGTACAAAGTGGCATGATCTGCAGATATCCATTGGTATTTAGTGCATTGTGCTCCGTGTGGTTTGCTAAAGTTTAACAGTAAAGAAGAGCTTTTTTTGTGGCTCTCAAGTACGAGAGGGACCTTTTTTTTTAAATGCTCCTTAACTTCATAAGTAAAGTAATTAAAGTAAATAAGGAAAGTATTTTTGTAATTCTTTATTGACCAGATTAGTCTCACTAAGCTAGTTTTCAGGGGAACTTAAGATGGAATTAATACTACTAGGGAAAATTTGACCAGGCCATTTAGGAACTTCCTGTCTTCTTTTTAATAAGAGCAGTAGAGTTATTTACATTCACCTGAGCTACCACCAACTCAAGCAGATGAGACCTCACTTTAATGTCTCGTCAGAAGGATGGCACTCTTAGGGGTGCGGCACTGCACTGCCATTTCAACAATTTGAAAATGAATCCAATCATCTGGAGTGGGAAGAGAACCCATAGGCTTCTGGTCGTCCAGCACCATAGGCAAGATTGGTACCTGTTGAGCCACTGACACTGAAATATCAGCTGTGCTACTGGTATAACTCATAATGATGAAACAGAAGGCTTAGCATCTATGTTATGTATTCAAGAAATGTGAAGATATGTACGTTTTGAAATATTCATACAAGTGTCAAAATAAACAGTCATATTTATATTATGTTCTATATTGGATTCTGTTAACAAATAAGATAAAGTATTCAACTGTGTCTAAATAGTGGAGATATTAATTTTAAACTTTATAGAAACGAAAGGAATAATCAGGAGACAATTGGTTTGACATCTAGCAAGGAGGGGAGTATCGCTTTTATTCCCTTGCTAATGGATGATAGTGCAGGCCAGTGTTTGCTTGATGTGCTGGATACGTTTACCACGTTTGGTAGTTGTGTAAATAGTCTGTGTTACTCTTTGTTAATTGCTGGGTTATTCTTGGGGGGAGGTCTAAAAGTTTAGGTATGTTTAGAGCAGTGTTGTTATTACAGTGTCAGACAAACTGACACCTTGACACAAACATATGCATAAGTAGTATCTACTGGGTGATGGTTAGAGAGAAAATTGTTTATAAAGGTGATTGAATTTAATAAGAAGGGACAAGTGAGTTGGTCAAACAATCTGAAAGAAATAGAATGATTCATTTTTATTAGTAGAAATCGACACCTTGGGTTGTGGTA
Organism: Protopterus annectens; assembly: GCF_019279795.1. Taxonomy (NCBI): domain Eukaryota; kingdom Metazoa; phylum Chordata; order Ceratodontiformes; family Protopteridae; genus Protopterus; species Protopterus annectens. The sequence continues at coordinate 35,813,410 of NC_056748.1, forward strand.
CAGTTGAGAAATTCCTTTCTGTGAAGAAAAGCCTGATGCATTGGTAAAAGGTTGTTGGTTGTAAGGGATAGTGTGTACATTTCGTGGTACAAGGAGGTGGGGACTCCTGCTGATGGACACCTGTTTGACTTTAGAAGACATAACGAGGGCTGATATTGCTCAGATACAGGAATTTATTAGTGCAAATCACAATGCCAATTAAGCATTTCCCTTCTATTAGGTAAGACTAGGAACGTAATGAGGGAGATGATTGCACTTCATGAGGGGATAGTTTTTTTATCTAAGAGATTATAATATTACAATTATAGCAGAATAAGAGATGGGCGTGAAGCATTCAGAATGTCACAATTATGGGAGATATTTAAGTACTGGGGTTGATGGGACCGGTTACAATTTTGTTTATGAAGTCTGCCACCCTGCAGTACAGATTTTACTTAATTACACACAATGAGATTTAAATAACCATTGCACATGTCTGCTTAGTTAAAACAATAAACATACATTCAGTGTATAACATCAGATCGTGCTCCTGTGGAGAGTACATTGCATAAACTAGTTTTCTCAGGGTTTTCAGAAACACTGACAGTTTCCATCAAGTTATCTTAAGCAAAAAGTGTGTGATGCTTGTTGTACATAATCAAGAGGAAATTAGATGATTTGGGACAGAATCAGCAAGGATAGGGGCTGATTGTGGTTTACTCGAGGGCAGTTTATGGTTAGAGATAACAAGGCATATGTGCTTACTAGTAAAGAAGACAGTCCGAGAGAAAAAGATCTGTTGGCAATTTGAAAAATAAAATTTTTGTAGGTAATTAATCAGTCCAGGGAAATTTTGACAAAGTGGAGAAAACAGCTGGAAGAGCTTTTATATAAAAGTTTGACTTATTGCAAGAAAATTGTACCAGCCCATGTCTACCCTGTTAAACAAAAGGAAGTGAATAAAAACATCCATTCCTATATAATCTTCATCTAACCGCTGCTTTTACAGTTTCCCAGAGTATATGAAACTATGACCAGCTACACTGGAAGAACAGAAGTCCCAGTGAAACATTGCTGGACTCAGAAGATGAAACTCATTTTAGACGTATTCTGGTAACACTAGCGAAGATGCTTCAGTGGTGTGTCGGACTAGGAATAATGAGTTTAAGGTGTGAAGGAAACTGTCACGGACTTTAGAGGTTTCATAGTGCCCCAAAATTACTAGAGATGAAAGACTGCAACTTACCACTCTCATATCAGATGAAGAATTAGGAAATGTTCTGTGGGAACAGGCAAGCTCTGATCGTATTCCAGCAGAGATTTTGGCACTGAACAAATGCAGTGTTTGTTAATGATTAATAGTATTGCTTTGGGAATGAGAGAAACGCCTTTATCATCAGTGGCAAGGAAATTGACCAGATTTCTTCCAGAACCGATAGGAAAAAAGTTATTGTGGATTTACTTGGGGTTGACAGACATTTGATGAAGTTGGTACAATCAACTAATCACAAATATTTGGTTGTGAATAAGGATATACAGACAGTCTTTGACAGGGCAGAGTGGTATTACTTAACAAAGGTGCTTTCAGAGTGGATTTCCTATAGAATTTGTGACCATATCCAAAGCTTCTGTTGCCGGGGTAAAAATACATGCTAGAATGCCACTGCCGTTTATGCTGTCAAAAGCTAGAAGGTAAGGTTGTCCTTTACTCCCCCATTGTGTTTGCTTTATACTTTGAAACCCTAGCAGTGACGTTCATGTATTTGGATTTAACGGGGGTACTTAGTAGGACAGGAAGAAGGGAAGTGTCTTTGCTGATAATGTTTTGATATATCTACTGAATTAGGAAAGAGATCTCTACAGATTACTTTTAGCATTAGATAGATTTGGGGTGTTCTTTGGTATACGATAAGCAAAGACACAAGTAGTAGTTAATAATTATCATTCTTCCTGGGCTTCACAGCTTGAAGATGTATTTTTTTTATGGAAGGAGAATCATCATCATCATGAATCCTTTTTTTTAATTTTCTACATAGGGTCAGGGTGTTGTGCCAACTGCAGCCATCTTTTTCAATTCGATGCCACTCTCCTATCTTCTTTGATACTCATGCCTGCTAGTGTCCGATTTTCTCTCACTCAATCCATCCATCTATTTGCTGGATGCCTTTTTCCTGTTTCTCCCAAATTTTTTTCACCAGATTGTATTTTGTTTTCTGCACATGTGCCCAAACTATCATAATCTGTTCTCTTTGACCTCTGTAATTGCATCTAGATGTGCTTCTGCTCTGATGTCCTCATTTCTTCATTTGTCCCAAAGAGTACGGCCTACCCACCCATTTCAGGCACTTCATCACCTCTAGCTTCCTTAACTGCTCTGCCTGTACTGTCCAGGTTTCGGTACCATACAGCAGTACTGGTCACACCAGTGTTTGTACACCTTACTTTTCAGCTTCTTTGACATTCTTCTATCAACTCTACCTGTGACACGCTGTGCCAGTTGGCCGCAGCCCCTCTAATTCCAGTTCTGCCTCAGTACTTAGCTTTTTCTGATTTCCCCTGTTACAGTTGTCTAATCTGTACTCCGTTTTTAATCCTGTGTGCATTTATCTTTGCATTTCATCCCTCTATCATTTGCTGAAGTTCTTTTTCAGAGTCTGCCTATAACACCACATTATTTGCATAAAGCAGCTTTGTTGATCTATCCCCTGACCTTTTTGCTAATGCAGTCCATCACCAGTGTTAACAGCAGTGGACTTAGAGGTGAACCATGATACATACAATGGAAAGAATGATACATAAAGTGGAAAGAGAAGTATGTTAATTATTTGGCAAAACAGGGTGTAATATCCCCTCAAAAGCTAAACACCTTGCTGTCCTGCATTAGACAAGACCTACAGCTGGGTACGATATAGCGTGGCATTTTGTCTATGGTGATCTTCACATGGAGAACTCCAACACACAATACTGTCTGGCCACCATAGAGGTGTACTTGTTACTGATGTATGTCTGTGTAAATGACCTGAGATGTACCTCCCTAGACTATGTGAAGAGAGGCATTATGGAGCTTTCATAGCTTATGTCTCAGGCTGGTATGAGCCTGCACTGAGCAGCATACCACCATCACTGAGAGTGATGCCACAATATGAGCGAAACGTAATTGATTTCAACAACTAGATGTCTTTCTGGTGTCATTCTAAGAGGATCCAATATTTGTCAGCGTGGGAGGACAGGGTTAACAGACCACGTTGCTTTACCAAGTGGTCTTCAACTTTCCTCTCTGGGCTTTTGAATACTGGCTAAAACTTTATCCACCCCCATAGTTACTTTTTTAGGCAATGCCAATTTGATAAACTTAACATAAAATCAACTCAACTGAACCTTACGGCATTACTGCTCAATGCCAGGAGCCCCTCTGCAGTGCAGTGTTTCAGTGCCCAATGTCTTCCGCATTTTTGGACAAGTAGCTGTACAGACAGGGGCTAAAGGTGGAGGTGTCTCAATATACATCAGTAGCAAGTATACCTCTAAGGTGGCCAAACAGAATTACAAGCTGGTGTTCTCCATGTGAAGATCACCATAGACAAAACGTCACGCTATATCTTACCCAGCTGTAGGTCATCCTTCATGTCCCAAGAAGCTCACAATGCATACTTAGGCACTCACCATCCAACCTAACACCCTACATATGGCACACTTTACTTACTCCTCTATAGACTGGGAATCCTACATGGCTGCATATCTACAGGGACTGAGATCCGTGGACTTTGTAAATACAAACACCCTAGACCAAATATTGAATATGCTCATTAGAGGCTCCAACATACTGGACCTCGTGCTTACAAACATGGGTGAATGCTGCACGCCCCCCAGTGTCTCGTCTTCTGTGATAAGATCCCATTAAAACCAGTAACAGGAACTATTCCAAGGCAGATTACCTTTTATTAAGTGGTGGTTTGTCAGAATTCAGTCTCTCTCCAAACCCTGAGAAATACAGTAGCCTATGCTGAATTGTTCTTAGAAACTCTGTACAACCATGTAAATGACTGCATAGAAGTTGCTGTACCCATCAGAAGTAAGCCAAGGAATAACTCCAGAAACAAAATGCCTTGGTGGCATTCCAAATTAAACAGGATATAAAACAAAAAGGAAAAAATTATGGCAAAAATAAGGAAGGGTGATTCCCATAAAGATAAAATCTCTCTCATCAATCTAAGTGGACAACTAAGAGAGCTAATTATATCAAGCAGAGCCAACTTTGAGGATAAGATAACCTCCTAGATGAAAGATAATCAAAAGGCCTTCTTTAGCTATGTCAGAAACCTCAAGGGGATCACACAGCAATATGCTGCACTGGTGGTTAATGGTGCCATATTTACAGTGTGTGATGATACAGAAAGACCATTAACAGACAAATTCATTTCCAACGTTACCCACTCTCACCCCAACCATCCCCCCAAAAATACCCACAAATATAATCCCTCCAGCTATAACTAGGGAGAAACGTATTGGCTGCGCTCACTAAAGCCATGAACACATCCCAGGATGCCTCCTAAACAGTGTAAAATATGTGTTATCAGGACCCCTGGAGTCATTAATTAGCTACAGTCTTAAAACAGGCTTTGTGCCACGTGAATGGAGGGTCTTAAAATAGGCTTTGTGCCACGTGAATGGAGGACTGAAGATCATCCTCCCCCGTAAGGGAATACCTTCAACAGATCCTGGAAACTACAGACCCATTAGTCTGAATAGTTTTATTTGCAAAGTTATGAAAAGAACTATCGTGTAAATTATCAATAAGAACATAGGAGGCCTCCATATTCTGGATCCATCCCAGACTGGCTTTGTCATAGGAAGGTCATGATTACTGAATATGGTGGATTCCTTTGAAAAGACCACTAAGGCAGTGGATGAGGGGAAAACTGTACATAAGCCTATCTAGTTCTAGCTAAAGCATTTAATGCAATACCACACTATGGCATTGTCAACAAACTTACAGTACTAGGTATAAACCCCTTTATAACACAGTGGGAGAGCAAGCTGACTCTGATAGGACCTAGGAGAATCGCATTGGTGAGACCACATCCACAAAAAAGGTAGGTCACCAGTAGTCACCAAGGGCTCTATGTTAGGCCCACTTCTCTTTGGCATCTACTTTTCAGTTATCAAAACCATTGTCAAAGGCCTCTGACTAACCAACTTCATGGATGATTGCAAACTGGGAGCAGTCATTGAATCCCCCCAAGATGAGAGCACCTTTTAGGAAGGTCTGTCACAGACAAACCCTTGCTGCCAAAGGCATGGCTTAAAACTCAATACCAAGAAATGCATTATAGTATCTTTTTGGAAGTTGGCCACCCTAGGTAACTATGTCTTCAGTAAAATACCCCTAAAACTTGATTCATTAGTCAAAGATCTGGGAACTCATGCAGATAATAAGCTAGCCTTCGACCAACATGTGTCCAAGGTAGTAAGAAAATCCTTTTGTGTTGCTAAACTTATAAGCAAGGGCATGATGTCTAGGTCTAGAGAGGTCATCATACCACTGTACTCGGCCCTCATCAGACCCATTGTAGAGTATAATGCCCCTTTCGGTGTGTGCCTGACCAGACACATGCAGCAACTGGAACATCCACAAAGGTTCTTTACAAGAAAAATACAGGGAGTAAACACATTGTTCTAAGAGGAACTAGAATTCTCTGGAACAGGCTTCCCATCCCTGTGAAGCAGAGTTCCTCCCTATCCCTATTAAGTGCAACTTTAACCAGTGGATGGATAATCAGAAATTCACCCCTAGTCTGGTGTCTGTGTCTCTGATGGACAGACGCAGTCGATAAATCATCCCCTGTATAAACCAAATTTGTGTCACATTTGGGTTACACGACTAGGTGTATAAGGGCAGTAGTGGTCGTTTGCCTAGTATACACCTATAAACCATGTTACTGAATGACAGGTCTTCCTGCTCTGCTGTTTTACAGCATTTGTTAAAAGTGAGTCTTTAGTAATTAAGGAATTAATTATGCCTGCATAAAAGAATTTGCAGGCTTTAGCCACTGAGATAATAGGTAAAATCTGGCATGACGGTTGCACCTTAATGGCTAAAGGAAGAGGGAGATGTAGTTGCTTTTTGTTGGATTTGTCAGTGGCCATGCTATGCCATCAGATCAGGGAGATTTAGAATATTTGCACAGAAACGTTTACCCAAATACTTTTAAACTCTCCAAAGACTAAGGAAGTGTTCTCAATTACATATTTGCACTGACGAAGATTTGAGGAAAGGAAAGTTGGCTCATGGGAACCCATTTTTTTTGGTCATGTTAATAGTTAGGCTCATTTAAGAGTGAATTTGAACATGCAGTGGTTAAAGGTGATGCTCGAAATACTGGGCCTGTCATTATGTTAATCTTGCGTCATTGTGTCTCTTACCCTTGCATCAAGCAGATGGTCACTTTGTCAGCCATCATACATGCTGTGCATTCTCAGGTGCAGAATTAAGGATGCAGTCTAAAGTGCTTTTACGGCAGAGTTCTTGTGTGCTGTATGAAGATGAGGGTTGCAAGTTGTATGCAGCTGAAAATTTGAGTGCAGGGTTGTGATTGAATGTCATTGAGGTAATTTCTAGGCTAGTTTTAAGGTCATCCATAGTAGCTAGTTTAAGGATGCTATTCCTGTTTGGGCTTACATGGCTTCTTTCATGGTGTTCCTGCAAATCTGGCGAATACAGATCCAGCCTAAAACAGTGTTTTTGGCCTTATTGAAACAAACTAAGATACAGCGGCATGTTTCTTAGTATAAGACAGTTAAAAATGTAGATCGCAAATCTCGGAAATTAGTTCTGCATTACAGACAATAGCCAGGAGTGGGACATTTCTGAGTCCCTACTATGTAAGAAAAAGCAAGTCTTATTTCTGTAATGATTTTGACTTAAATAAAGAAATCCAGCTTTATAGCACAGGCAGCTTAATCATGGACATGGGTGTTTTTACAGTTGGAGAAAGAACATGACACGGTCCCTTGAAAAATGATTTGGACAGTTCTGTGATGACTTGCAATAAGGGAAACATTGGTAGAATTAGTGCAGGCTATGTACTAGGACCCATTGACACAAGCTCAAATGGTGTCTGAACTCACAAAGGTGTTCTCAGGGGGAGTGGTTAGGTGTTCATTGAAAACTATAAATCAAAACATCTTATGCAAAACCTCTTTCTTTACAGATATTTTAGCTTTTTCCACTCATTGATGGGACACAACTGTTTCTCATCTGACTTCTCCAGTGATGCTTTATTATTTTTCTGTTATAATTTTGAAATACAAGACTCCACATACACAATTTACTGTTGTGCATTCTAGCCCTCTTTAACAACTTTAAGGAGCTATGGTTAATCAACACAGTAACTTTTCTGCAGTACAAACAGGACTGTAACTTGTAAAGGGCCCCTACCATTTCTAAGCATTCACATTCCTCTGCAGCATAGGGGCCCCATCCTGAAAGTCAGCAATAAAAATGTTAACGTTTGCATAGATCTACCAAGCCAAAAAAAAAAAAAAAAAAAAAAAAAAAGCTAGAATATTAGACTGTCGCCATTTATCCTGATGGAGGTCACATAGCTTTGTGCTTGTCCTGATGGTGCAGAGGGATGGAGCCCTGAATGCATCTCAGCTTACCAGGGTTCAGTTAGTAAAACCAGCACTGGAGGAGTCAGGCAAGGGGTGGGGGGGGGGGGTGAAGGGGTGTGGTCCACTTGCCCCTGTATGGAGAGGGGTAGAGTTTGTGTGCACTTAGAAGAACAGGACAGTGTGATATCTGTGTTGGAGACCAGAGATATTATTGCTGTTGTGAGGGGAAGGGGGTGGGCTGGTTAGAGAAAACACCCCATGCAGAAGTCAGGTAACATCCTTTGCTGTCGGCCCATTGCACATACACTCTTCCTTGCTTTACAACCTCAGATCATCCCCAATGCCTGCCTAGATGACGGCCATTCCTGTTCATCTCTTGCCCAGTGAAGGGAAGTGGTCCTGATGGTCAGCAGTCAGTGGGGGCCGAAAATTGCATACATACACACATACATGTGCACTGGACGCAAATATTCACATTGTTATGCACATGTAACAGGGGCAAAACAAATCACACATGCACACACAGAAGAAAAAGGTATTCTCTTTTCTGTTAGAGTAGAGTTAGGGTAATTAAGTAAGAGGATGTAGGGGTGGAGGAGGAGCTTACCACCTACAAAAACATTGTTGTGATGGTGTTTTCTGGGACTTTTTTGTTTTGATTTTGTTCATTCATTACAGACTTGACATTTTGAATGTTGACTTTATGAATAGTTTCTGTGACAGTAAACTTTCTTGTAAGTGTTTAATTGGAAATGTACTTCTAGTATGTCTTTGTCTTCGGGATTTATTTGATTAACTACTATATCCACTTTATGTGCATAAACAGAAATGTGTACCATAATGTTTGTAGCATAGTCTGGAGGTGGCATCTTAGTGAAATCGCTCCTTGTCTGTGTGTTTCTTGAAAACTTGCACATAAGCTGCTGTCCAGACCCACTTATTTGTCTTGAGTTTTCTACTTATGTTCACTGTTCATGTAGCACTGCAATGAGGTGCAAACTTGTAGTACCCAAAACAGCACTGACTTAGTTCTTACTTGGAAAGGTTGGTGACACCCCAGCATCTTCAACTTTCAGTAGTTCCCGAAGAACATTCCATTTGTCCACTCTATGCCCCTAAAGTGGTAGCTTGTCCAAGCAAAGCTAACATTTCTTTTTTTTGGAAGTGAACCCTCCCCTCTTGAGTTTACTCATCTTCTCCATAGCATGTTTTAAACATTAATGCCATGAGTCAATAGCTACATCATCTGTATCTCCATCGCATATTTTAAACATTAATGCCATGACTCAATAGCTACATCATCTGTATCTCCATCGCATGTTTTAAACATTAATGCCATGACTCAATAGCTACATCATCTGTATCTCCATCGCATGTTTTAAACATTAATGCCATGACTCAATAGCTACAGCATCTGTATCTCCATTGCATGTTTTAAACATTAATGCCATGACTCAGTAGCTACGTCATCTGTATCTCCATAGCATGTTTTAAACATTAATGCCATGACTCAATAGCTACATCATCTGTATCTCCATCGCATGTTTTAAACATTAATGCCATGACTCAATAGCTACATCAGAGCTTAAGGCATATTTTCTAGCACCTGTCAGAATTCTTCTGACCACTATTTAAAAAGAACCTGTGACATTTTTCATACCTAAAGGCATTTTAATGACTTCATATGCTGCATAAGAAATGACAGAAGTTGACCCTTTCCTGAACTTGTTTCAAAGGTATGTGCCTTCTAAGGCCTTATTCCCCGTTTCTCTCTGGTGTGGAGTATTGTACCTACTGTAGGCATTAATGTTTCCTTTAACCCACAGACAGGCGATAGTGCTATCTTTAGTAGGTGTTTACGCAGCAGGTGATGCCCAGGGAGTGTTGGGTTCTTTAATAACATCTACGTTAAGTGGGTTGTGGAGCGTTTCACTATGTCATTGACCTTTTGTACTACTCCGTAAGGTGCGTCTTCATTAGGGTTTTGGTTTCTTCTTTCTGTGTGTTCCATTAAATGTTCAAGTGATCAGACAAGCTGACCTTGTTAGCAGTAGCTTTATATTGCTTTTTTTCCAGCAAATGCAGTGTTCTCTCTTCTGTACTGCTACAACTCATTAGTGCTACATTGTTTTGGGTATTAACATCCCACCATTGTATATTAGGTTCCATCCTGTTTTGATGGTGAACACCCTGCATATGCATTTGAAGCTCATTTGTCCTCATAAGAATGATTTCTGTTACCTGTTGTCCTCAGCTGAGCTTATCAGCCTGACTTTGTGACCACAGCATACCTTATTCCTGCTTTCGAGCCCTGGATAAGTACTGTTATGCTGTACACTGAGTAAGCTTCCTCAGCCTTGTACCAAATCAGGGCAGAATTATAATTTTACCTTGTCAGCTTGTCTTTATCATTGCACAGGATGCCAGTCCATCACAGGGCATATACGGACCTACTGCCCATTTGGAACTTTACCACTCCACCCACCTGCTGAATGATGTTGGGACATGGGATGGAACCAGAGACCCCAGGGCAAAATATCAGGCAAATACAGTGGAAACATGCTGGGAGCTGAACTGGACAGCTACGTGTTATGAGACATCAACACTGCACCATCCCAGGAATTATCACATTCCCAATAACATTATTGTACCATCCCAGGAATTATCCCATTCCCTCTTACAATACCGTACCATCCCAGGAATTATCCTGTTCCCTCTGATGATAGTATCAGGAATTATCCTGTTCCCTCTGATAGTACTGTACCACCCCAGGAATTATCACATTCCCAATAACAATACTGTACCATCCCAGGAATTATCCTGTTCCATCTGATAGTACTGTACCACCCCAGGAATTATCACATTCCCAATAACAGTACTGTACCATCCCAGGAATTATCCTGTTCCCTCTGATAGTACTGTACCACCCCAGGAATTATCACATTCCCAATAACAATACTGTACCATCTCAGGAATTATCCTGTTCCCTCTGATAGTACTGTACCATCCCAGGAATTATCCCATTCCCTCTTACAAAACTGAACCATTCCAGGAATTATCCCATTCCCTCTTACAAAACTGAACCATTCCAGGAATTATCCCATTCCCTCTTACAAAACTGAACCATTCCAGGAATTATCCCATTCCCTTTTACAACTCTGTGCCCCCCAGGAATTATTATTTTCCCTCTTAAAACTGTCTGCCACCTCAGATATCCTATCTTTCTCTGTTATTGTCCATCAGAAATCTGTCAATGTATCTGTGAATGCTAAGAGGTCGTATCTAATAGCTTTCCATTTTCTGCCTCTCTCTGTAGCTATCTTCCTATCTCATACTGTTTCTGTTTCTGTGTTAAAAATGTATAAAATTTTACAGTTTTTCAGATGTATGTGTTATGAAATGTCTGATTTGTATACTTTGTTATTGTATAATTTTTGTATTAGTGTATCCATTCGAATTTTATGTAACTGTTTTGTGGAGCTTTTCTCCTCGGGTCTCCGTTAAAAAGGGGTCTCTACCCAATCGGCCAAACCCAGTTAACAAATGTCAAATAAATAAATTAATTTCTGTAGCTGTCTTAACAATTTGGACATAAAATACGTTCCTGTATTCTTTTATACTTCCCTTGGGAGCTCCACTCTTCTGAAAATCTCCATTAATGTATCTGCTACTTTTTCAGCTTTAGGTGTTAATAGTTGTGTTGCTTCCGGTTATGTAGTTTGAGAACCTACCACTGCTAGAATTAGTCCCTGATAAGTAGAACTTGGTGTAATGAGGGGTTCCTCTGTCTATAATTGTTCTTTATTTATTGGAAGAAATATAAGAGAGTTTGTTTCTAGTTTTCACTATGGGAATCCTGTAGATATAAATGTTCCTTATTTTTTGCAAGAAATGTGAGAGAGTTTTTCTACTTTTCACTATGTTTTCGCTGTGGTTATTAGTTGTGGTGTATCCCACTACATCCTTAATTATACTTGGCCAGTAGAAGTTATACATCAGCCTATTTTTTCTCATCTTTATGCCTAAATGGCCTGCCTTTCTGGTGTGCTTTGGCTGCTGCCAGGTTTTGGATCACTTCACCTTCCAGGAATCGCTTCATGCTGTACTAGCCCATTAACTTGATTCTTTCTTTCCTAATGGACCCTGAGCCGTCTTTGCCAGTTCCATCTCCTTTAATATAAGGTGATCTGTCCCTTCTTCACCTAGTTGTGCCTTTTTCACTTTACCCATCTCCCCTTTCATTGCCCGCAGTCGTGTTTGAGACCCCATTATCTGGCTGTGGCCCTGATGTCATTATGTTAAAAGCATCATTTGAAGTTGTGACGCCATGCTCACCTGGATGGTCCTCCTAAATTTCTCTCCATGCTTTGTTCTGTTTAATAGACACACACATTGGGTTCTGTGTGGTTACAGTCAATGTCTGTGAAAACACCTGTCAGATTGTCACTAGAAATTAGCACCATCATATTACCTCCCCTACGTTACCAGTGTTTAAATATCCTAACAGTGGTTAACACTAAAACTGCGTATGTCCCATACTCTCTACTGTTGTGGATTTCCCAGGCAGGAAGCTTTCCTCTCTAATGACTGAAGATTTGACAGTAAAAGTATCGGGGATAACAGTTACACTTGCATTTCTTACCCGTCTTTTCACCAGAATAGGGTACATGCATTTCTGGGTGTCTGTCAGATGGTTTTGACCTGCTCACCATTTTGTCGTTAACGCTGTGCCCTTTCAATGTTTAATTTATACCTTATCTCTTTTCTTTTTCTCATTCTGTCACTTATAACTTGTGACCCATACTTTTTCACCTAACTTTTCTTATTTAATAACTTGTTGTTTCAGGTCAACAGTTCATGACTATGCAATTCACATCTGTATTTTTTTTTTCAAAAGAACACTTATAGCTTTTAGTGTTAAAACTACACATTTTGCAAGACTTTACACACGTGTGTATATATATGTATATGTGTGTGTGTCTGTTTTATAAGAACTGAATCCGACTATTGCTTTTGACTTTGAAAATATGAAATACTTCTATTTTAATGTATGCCTCTTATTTCTAATCATGTTCTTACAGAGATAGCACTTTCCATGATGTATTTTAGCAGCATGTTTTTGTGATTGTCTTTGCTCACAAACAGTTGACCTGGTTATCACTGTGTATAAGAAAGGGGATAAAAATGCCACCATACCTGCCTCTCAGTACACAGTATGCAAACTTTTAAAATAGGGTAACATTAAGATTGCAGTCTGTACCCTTATGCCCACTACACAGAAGCCCTGTGTTCAACTTAACGTCTTTAGCACTGCTATGTAACTGCTATGAGAAGGTTTAATAGGTACTGTGCCTTGTAAATATATTCAGTTGGTATTTTTTTTCATACCCTGTAAAATTAGAACTCACTGTGTTTTGAAAAAATGTTGATAGTTGAGATGTAGCTCTCATTTTACAGCACTGTCTTGTATTTTAGTTTTTATCACGCTCCTTGCTTGTGTGAATGCAGGAAAATGCTTTACATTCTATACACAGACATTGTGGTTTTCTTCCTTCCTTTACTTTGATGGGAGATGTCAGTTTTTCTTGTAAACTTGACAAAGGCATGTAAATGTCATGTAGAAATAACAACATAATTTAATATACTTGTTAATGAATGAAAGCTTTGTAACAACGTATACTTCTCTGCTTGAGTGATTGAACATTTTGTAATGATTTTATTTTTAGAAAGTTAATTGGCGATTACTGTTGTCTCACATGTTTTCTTCTGCAGTATAACCATTTATTACTATTAATTTTTCAGTTTATACCTCAGTCCAGGTTTGTCAGTAACATTTACCATCAGCTGTATTTTTGTTCACCACAGTCCCAGCCTTATAGCTCTTTCCCTTTCTTTACCCAGTAACCCCTCTCATTTATTCCTAGCATGCATTGGTATTGCAGACGTTAAGCTCATATGAATAAGTTCCCCTCATCTTCAGGCATTTGACTAAGAAAAAGAGCAGGCAGTCAAACTCTCGCTAAACTATTAACTCTGACAAGTTAGATGTAGCAGTAAGGAAGGTCATCTTGCGGTGCAGGACAAATTTCACATTGAGAAGGCTTCACCTGCCCTCCAGGTAGCCAGAACCCATGACGTCCTTTTGTAGCTGTTTGCGTAACAGTTCAGACTACGTTTCAGTCACTGATGTCTGCTGCTTATTTTCTTCCAAGACATTTTGGTTCATGTTCCTCTTATAAATTCCAATATGACCTAATATCCACATTGAGCATTAACTTTAATCATGTCCTTCTCTGAGGGAGCAGGGATGCCATTTGTACAATGAACACAGTTGTGTTGTCTGACAGGTAGATCACCTGAAGCTCCATGTATGACAGTCTTATTGGACCATAAGACAAGGTACCATCTGGGGTGGAAAGGCAGATTACCAAATCTGGACTTTTTTTTTTTTTTTTTTTTTAGAAAAAATGGAGAGGACTGCTGTACGGGGTTGGGTACTACAATCAGACAAGGATGTCGATAAGGTTCTTTTTACACACCAGCAGGTAAAGAAGTGGGTACTACTAAGTAGCGCTCTAATTGGGGGCTACTTTATTAAAAAGTGGTTCAGTAGTTGAGTAGAAAAATACCTCTATTTACTGTCTAACTTCTTTACAGCAGCTATGACTATATTTGACATTTCTTAAGAGTTAAACTGTAGGAAGATGGGGACATTTGCATGTGCACAGCTGTGTGCTTACACCCTGTCTGTGTCTCGCACACACACACATGCTTGCATATAATGTATACACTGCATTTCTGACCTTGTTACTTTCTGTTCATCTCAGTAGAACTGAAGTTTTGAATTTGGAATATTGTACAAGTATGGAAAAAAGCATTACCCAAATTGTTGCCCCAAAAGTGGCAGGAGTGTGTCTTGAACATTGAGAACAGAATGTCTGATAGGAATACGTCCTGTGGTCTTAGGCCAGATGGAAGCCTGACTCCATATGAAGCGTACATTGTTGGGCTGTGGATATTATCTAGGCTACAGCGGCATCATTGTCCACTTATTAACATACTTCCCTGCTCGTTGTCAGGTGACTGACAACCAAGCATGGATACAGAGGAATCAGCGGCATGGGCTGATTGGGTGAGGAAACGGATTTCATATGGCCAGCGGATAGACTAGCATCACTTTCTGGTTACAGGGGAATCAGAGGCATGTGCCGATTGAGTGATGAACTGCATTTTGTTATGGCCAGTGTGTAGATTAGCATCATTTTCTGCTTACAGGGGAATCAGCGGCATGGGCCGATTGGGTGATGAAACGCATTTCATATGGCCAGCAGGTAGACTAGCATCACTTTCTGGTTACAGGGGAATCAGAGGCATGGGCCGATTGGGTGATGAAACGTATTTCATATGGCCAGCGGATAGACTAGCATCACTTTCTGGTTATAGGGGAATCGGAGGCATGGGCCGATTGGGTGATGAAATGCATTTCATATGGCCAGCAGGTAGACTAGCATCACTTTCTGGTTACAGGGGAATCAGAGGCATGGGCCGATTGGATGATGAAACGCATTTTGTTATGGCCAGTGTGTAGACTAGCATCATTTTCTGGTTACAGGGGAGTCAGAGGCATGGGCCGATTGGGTGATGAAATGCATTTTGTTATTGCCAGTGTGTAGACTAGCATCATCTTCAAGACTTGGGGGACTTATGTTCCTGGAATAGAATGGTCCTATGGGTAATCATTTCAGCATACCCTTTATTCATTTTCATTTGACTATTACTCTGAAGGATGCCAAAGGGCAGGAAAATGTGCAGAAACATTCAGGGCATTCCTTTCCTTTGAGGTGCATAGGTACCAGTACAGTATATTGAGATGAGTAAAAGAGCAGTCTGCTATTCAGCATTTAGGCAAATGGGTCTGTTCCTAACTTTTAAGGAAGAACATTGTGACTTTGTCTTCAGAGATGTTGATGGAAGACCACCTATGGCTGTCTGAATCTGTCCATTTGTTTCAGTTCATCTCTGTGCAGCTGGCCACGTTTTTGATGTGCCTCTTTTCCTGTGCTGTTTTTGAACTTTGAACTCTCTTGCTCTATGTTCTGCTGTACCCAGTGGTATGACATTCTATAGCCCTGACATTCTCTCTTGGAATTAATAGTTTCTTAAGTGACATTTGCATCTTACTCTATCTTGCTGTATCAAGCTACCAGCTCAGTTTCCCTTCTCTTGAATTTAGCAGCACTGTATTACCTCTTTGCAGTGTGATGTTCCGATATCATATCCATTTTTGTCCAAGAATGTACATGTTAACTACTTTGTCTTTTATTGTATTCCAGCCTTTCTAACTCTTTCTCCATTTTAGTACAGATCCTTTGTACACATTTTGACACCAATTCTAACTACCACTGGATGCACTTTTCCATGTTTAGCACCACTAATGCCATGAGTGAGTGGCCTGTTGTCTGAATCCACTTACCCACCTGTTTTTCTCAGTAGCCTTACCTAGTGCCCTTTGTTGTTACTGTTTGAGAATCATCATGTTACTTAGATTTGTACTCTTTCCTTCTCTGTCCTTCCATGAACCCCTCCCCCTTTCTTCTTAGTTTCCAGTTTCTCAGCAGTTCCCTGCTAGCGTGCAGTCCTTTTTCTTTTGCACATTAAACCACAACCAACACTTTTGTTCCACCCTGCAAGCCTCTGAAGGTCTAGCTGGTGACCATATGTAATCAAATGTCCAGTCATGGTGTCTTTGGCACAGTTTTGCTGTTCATCCCTGCTGTGGTAGCTCCCACAGATATGCCCAACAAGACACTCCAATAGTGACTGTATGTTCATCAGACAGTTACCTCCCTAAAGAACTATCTATTCCATTTTGGTAGCTAGTGTTGCATAAATGTAATAATTTCAGCCACATTTATGTAGCCTTTAACCTCACCACCTGCTTCCTGTTTGGCATCATGTCACCTTATTAGATTAAATTCAGAAGCACCATAGTCACTCACCTCCTTCTGCTCACTTCTCCAGGGCCCCAGTTTTAGAAGTTGGATGTATTTTTGACTGGCATAATAAGAAGTTATGTACCTACCATAACGTTCCATGTTAGTTGTCTTCTTCTCGCCTTCTTTCTTGCTGGTTGGGTTCGGAGCCGATCCTCGGCTCCGTCTCGGCCATCTTCAAAAGCTCGAGAGCTGCTTACTGGCTCGAGGCCCCCTCCTATATCCCATGATGCCTGGCGCTAGATACCCAGATCTCATTTGGTAACCTAACTACAGACATAATAATAAGAATCATGATAATACAGTAACTGTAGCAGGATACAGGAAACTACTGGAGAGACTGACAGTCAGAAGTAACAGCCAGAGAAGACTAAGCCAGTGACACAGAAGCCTAAGGAACTCTTCTTGGCCTACTAGGATAGGGGGATGGAGGGTGGGACGCAAGAAAGAAGGCGAGAAGAAGACAACTAACATGGAACGTTATGGTAGGTACATAACTTCTTAATGTTAAGTTGTCTATCTCGCCTTCATTCTTGCTGGTTGGGACAGCGTCCCTAGCACCTCAATCCTGGGTGGCTCATCACAACAGACTCTTCAGAACAGTGGAACCAAAATCAGCTCTGCTTCTGGAAGCCACATCCAGCTTATAATGTGAAATGAAGGTATGTGGATTAGCCCAGGTAGCTGCTGCACAAATAGTTTCCATTGACAATCTAGCCTGAAAAGCCACAGAAGTAGCTAAAGCTCTGGTGGAGTGACCTTTGGGTTTAGCAGGAAGGTCTTTATTTCTCAACTGATATGTAAAGGTAATAGTAGAAGACAACCACCAAGATAAGGTGATTTTGACACTGGTATGCCTTGTTTTCCTTCAGCGTAAGACAGGAACAACTGGTCTGATTTTCCGAATTGCTTGGTCCTATGCAAGTAAAAGCGTAATTGTCTATGGACGTCCAACTGATGTAATTTGTATTCTGCCTTGTTGGAATAATTCGGAAAGAACACGGGCAGTTCAATGGACTGATTCAAATTACAATCAGAAGTAACCTTTGGGAGAAAGGAAGGATTAGTCTGAAGAGAAACTCTATCATTGTGAAAAACTAGATAAGGAGGACAAACACAAAGAGCCTGAAGTTCAGAAACTCTTCTGGCCGACGTAACTGCAACCAAAAGAAGGGTTTTCCAAGAAAGAAACTTCAAGGAACAAGAAGCTGCCGGTTTAAAGGGGGGCAGTATCAGGGAAGCTAAAATCAAATTCAGATCCCACGGAGGTGGGGGATCTCTTACTGGGGGCCTGAGTAGAGTTGTCCCCTTCAGAAAGGCTTTACAAAGCTTATGGGATATGATGCTTGAATCAGATAGGCCCGTATGAAAGTTTAAATTGCAGCTAGCTGAACTCTAATCGTGGCAGAAGAGGATCCAGTTCGAAAACGTTCTGCTAGAAAATCTAAAATATTGTGCACAGGGGCTGAAAAGGGATCTATATTCCTGTTCTCTGCCCATAAGGAAAAACGTTTCCACTTACTAGCGCAAGTCTTTCTAGTGGATGACTTATGCAAGGATAAGATGATTTCACGCACCGAATGGGAGATGTTGGGAAGCCTGGCTAAAGTCGGAAGTGGAGAAACCAAGCAGTGAGCTGGAGAGATTGAAGAGATTGGTGCAGCCCGCCCGATTGATGGATCAGATCATCTGGAATTGGGTCCAGGGTCCAGGGCTGCTCCAGAAGGTGATGATGCAGGAAGGGGAACCAAATTTGTCGAGGCCAGTAAGGGGCAATGAGGATCATCTTGCATCCCAGTGTGGTAGCTTTCTGAATTAGTTTGGGGATCAGGGGAATGGAGGGAATGCATAAAGAAGTCCCTGGGGCCAATCGTGAACTAGAGCGTCTCTGAGGGAGTGTCCGGGAAGAGGGAGGAGAGAGAAAGAATTGTTGCACTTGCTGTTGAAGGGGGTGGCAAAAACGTCACAGCAAGGCTGACCCCATTTGTGGAAGATTCTGTCCGCCACAGTCTGATTGAGAGACCACTCGTGAGGCATGAGAATTGCTCTGCTCAGCCTGTCTGCTATAACGTTGGACTTCCCAGGGATGTGCGCTGCTATCAAAAACCGTTGGGAAGAGATCACCCACTGCCAAAGTTTGAGTGCTTCTCGACATAAGGGGTATGACTTGGTTCAGCCCTGCTTGTTGATGTACCATACCACTGACATATAGTCTGTTTGAATTGCAATGGTCCCGGTGGGAAGAGAGTTCTGAAGAGCTTGCAACGCTAAAAGCACGGCTCTAGTCTCCAAGACATTGATATGCAGATGGTACTCGTGAGGCTGCCTGGTGCCTTGGACTGTTCTGCCCTGATAATGCCACCCACCACCCGATCAGGGAGGCGTCCATGGTCACCATAGCTACTGGGGGAGGAAGAACGAATGGTCTGCCCTGGTGTAATGATGGGGAAACCATCCACCAAACAAGTTGGTTTTTGCATGACTGTGTGATCATTATCCTGTGAAACATCGGGAGTTGCTGGAAAGACCATTGTGTGAACAGCATCCACTGAAGAATCCTCATATGAAAGCATGCAAGGGGACTAGTATTATAGCCGCTGCCATGAGACCCAATGTTTTTAGGATGAATCTGGCCTGAATCTTTTTGCATCCTAATAAGACCTGCACATGTCGTCGAATGGCTAACACTCTGTCTACTGGTAGAGTCGCTGACATGTCCTTTGTGTTTAAGTTTGCACCTATAAAGGTGATAGATTGACAAGGCGACAATGCAGACTTTTCGAAATTTATTGTGATGCCTAGAGTGGAGCACGTTTGGATGGTGCAGTCTCTGGCTAGCAGCAGGTGATGCCTGGTGGTTGCAGTAAGGAGCCAGTCATCTAGATATGGAAACATCTGGAATCCTTGCCATCTCAAGTGAGCGGTGACTACTGCCAAACATTTGATGAACACCCTGGGGGCTGTGGTGAGAACAAAGGGCAGCACTCTGAACTGATAATGACTGGCTCTCAGCCAGAAGCGGAGGAATCTTTTGGAGCATCTGTGCATTTTGATGTGGTTGTATGCATCCTGAAGATCTATGGAGCACATCCAATTGTCCTGACCCAGAAAGGGTAAAATGGACTGTAGCGTGACCATCCGGAACTTCGTTCTTTGAACAGACCTGTTTAGTCTGCTGAGATCCAGAATGGGTCTCCAATCATCTGTCTTTTTTGGTACCAAAAAGAACCTTGAGTAAATTCCGGATCCTTGTTGGTCTGCTAGGACTGACTGGATGGCTCTTTTTCTTAGCAGTTTTGAAATTTCTTGAACTGCTTGATCCCTTAGATTGGGTGGAACATCTGGAAGGGATTTGTTGGGAATGTAGGGAGTGCGAAAGAAGGGGATTTTGTAGCCTTCGGATATGATCGAAAGTACCCATTTGTCTTTTGTTATACTTTGCCAGGCTTCTGGGTACAGCAGTAATCTTCCCCCGACTGCCTCCGAAGGTGGACAGCCGGGCAGCACTTCAGGGATGCTGGAAGGGCTTGTCAGAGAAGGATTCTCTTTGGCCCTGATTTTGCGGACCCCCCCCTGCCCCTAAAGCGGCATCTATTGTTGTTCCCTCCTCTGCCCCTGGAGGGGAACTCGCCACGTGTGTCAGGCACGGCTCCGTGGGATTTCCAGAACCACATCTTCCCACTCTTCCGACCCTTGGGATACGGTCTTGAAGGAGTGGAAAAATAGACTCCAATGGCAGAGAGAGTCTTGCCTTCCTGCTCACACCTGGTAAGGGTATCCTTCTCCTGTGGTCCAAACAGAGCAGAACCATCAAAGGGGGTGTTGGTGAAAGACGCCTTAAAGGGTTCCGCAAAGTTGCATAACCGCATCCAAGTGTCTCTCTTCAAAGCCACACCTGTGCCTGCGGCCCTACTCGCTCCATTGGCTGCATAAGAGATGAGCCGCATGGAGGAGTTACTACAGAATTTAGAGTCGCCAGCTGGGAGGCAGTCTTAGCCTGAGCCCCCGCAGCTGATGGATCTTGAAGGGCATCTCCTAACTCTTTAATGAGATCCCTTTGAAGGCAGGTAAAATGGCACAAATGATTCAGAGACCTCATGGAAAACGTCGCTGAGGAAAACATCCGCTTCCCATATCTGTCCATCATCCTAGATTCCTTATTAGGGGGATGGACAGACGAAGAAGTTTTAGCCAACTCCTTTTTAGTGGCTGCTGCTACCACCATGGCATCAATGGGAACACCCTTGGTCAGAAATTGCTTGTCCTGAGGGGCGTTGATGAATTTTGTGGGCCTACGGGGAGCTGGTTCCATTGTGTCTGGAGCTGACCACACCTTTCGAGCCATCACCGACATCAGTGGATTGAAAGGCGGAGGCACCCAGGAGGTGGAGGGTCGGGAACCAAACATGTCCAGGAATACCGACTCATCCTCGGAAGGGTTAAGGGTAGTCCAGTTCCCCCTCTGCCTAAGGATTTCAAGAATGTCTGAGAAGGAGACGTCCTCAGAGGGGGATCTCGGGGACCCTTCCAACTCCTCCAAATCGGTATCTGAAGTGACGGGGAGTCAACATGCTTCCTCTTGCATTTTCTCTTTCGAGGGGGCTTCTCTGAATGAACAGGGGAGGCCTCGGAAGAGGAAGATACACCCAATGGGGTGCCCTGGAGCGCTTGTTCCCCACGCTTGGAGTCTGGAGGAGGGGCAGAGGCAGGAGCAGGCACCATGGGGGGGAGGAGCCAATGAGGCCGACCGTGAGGCTGACTCAGATGCCAGCACACTCCTCATGACCTCGAAGGCACCCCTTCCCGATGCCATAGAAGGCTCCAGCTTCTAAGAGACCGGAATCCCTCCCGGCACCAAGAGGGATGACTCCGAAGCTGATGTAGGAGCCGAACTCACCTGCGCCAAAGCTCCGAGAGGGAGGACGGGGTCGGACAAGGGTCCGATGCCACTCGCCCCCTCGGAGCCAATGAAGGAGTCCCGGCGCCCAGATCCTTCCAAAGACGGCACCATGGAAGAGATCGGAGCCGACTGCACCGAAAGGGGAGGTATCGGTGCCGATGGACCCACAGTTCCAGCCACAGCATGCTCCGGCTCTGAACTCAAGGGATGAGTCGAAGGAGGAACTATTGGAGAAACAGGTAGAGCCGAACCCTGGTGAGGGGGGGGGGGGGCTGGATAGCATTTTTGCCAGGGCCTGCGACTTTAAAAGCCTGCTCACCACTCTCTCCAAATCATGGTCAGATAGCCTAGACGACCAAGAAGAGTGGGATCAATGACTCTGCTCAGATTGCAATAAGGGTGACCCTGGAGCGAGTGTATCGACTCCAATGATGGTGACCTGGAGCGTTTCCATCTCCCTGATGGAAGAGTCAGTGCCGACTGAGAGATAGGTACTTCGGCTCCAGTTGGAGCCAAAGTTGACGTAGAGATAGGTACTTTGGTTCCAGCCGGAACCGAAGTTGAAGCAGAAGCCATACCCGGCGACGGCTCCGAGCTGGGAGCCGACGGCTTCGATGGCCTAGAAGGTTTCACTGACTGAGTCTTAGCCGGTGATCCTTCAGGTTTAAGCAAACCCCTCAGGATAAGCTTATTCCTATGCTTCTGCAGGACTCTTGGACTTAAGGCGTGACACACCGAGCAAGAGTCCTGCAGGTGTAGGGAGCCCAAGCAGTAGACACAAGAAGTGTGACCATCTGTCAGAGACATTTTCTGACAGCATGAGTCACACTTCTTGAATCCCGACACTTTTGTCTTTAGACATTCCTGTAAAGGAAAATCAAATACAAATAACAAGTAGAGTGGAGAGTAGGTAACTGAAAAAAAATACACACAATTCACACACGTTACCACACCCTAACAACACACACACACACACTATAATAATATAAGACCTACTAAAAAGAAAACTTTTGTCTACCTTAAAAATAAAACAGTGATAAGCCTCTAACTAAATCGGCTTACTTTGAAAGGTAAATGGGGATGGGGAAGGGAAAGGAAAAACTCTCTAAGGAGAAAACAAGTTTTGAAGGGGGGCAAACACTAACAAACTGCTATAGAATCTACTCTGAGCTATAACAATAAAAGTATACCTAACAAAGTACAAAAAAAGGCTTAAATATAAGAACAAGGTGAAAATTACAACCTGAGCCAGTAAACGCAACCTCATAGCAGAAGCGCCAAACGAGATCTTGGTATCTAGTGTCAGGCATCATGGGATATAGGAGGGGGCCTCGAGCCAGTAAGCACCTCTCGAGCTTTTGAAGATGGCCAAGTCGGAGCCGAGGATCGGCTCCGAACCCAACCAGCAAGAATGAAGGCGAGATAGACAACTTAACATCTGCTATTGTGTGAAGCTTTGCTTTCACCTATCACTAAAACCATTAACATTCCAGAACTCCACCAGTCTAACCACAGAATTTTACATACTGTTACATGACTAACCACAAGAATTGTGTGTGTCTGTGTGTGTGTGTGTGTGTGTGTGTGTGTGTGTGTGTGTGTGTGTGTGTAGGGGCTTACCCTTTCCTAGACATTAGTCTTCCAATAAAAGAGAAAGATTAGCAGCAATGTTAATTGGGACCTTCACGTGCTTAACTCATTGCCCTACATAAGCTCTTCTGAGTTCCAGTTTGTCTGACTCCATATTGGGATTAATTATGCTTGGCAACCTTCCTCCTTTGCAGGCAGACATACATATGTCTGGTACTGGAACAGACAGGTAATTTTGCACCAAATCTTTGGATTGCAGTCTTCGGATGTACCCCAAATGCCTTCTGGAAACATTTATATCTGGTTGGTGTGGCTGATGGTGAAAACTGTTGGTGTCTGTCCAGTCTACAAGTCTTATGAAGACATGGATTGAAATCCAACTCATCTTTTCACCAGTCTCCCCAAAAGGAGGTGGTTATATGCTTTTCTGTGTTCCATTAGCATCTGGTCACATGACTTGGATAAAACTTCACAGGCAGACGGCATTTGGTGTTGCTGTGGACACACACGCAGCACTGGTTTGAAGTAGTGTCTGTAATTTGAATATATTGGGCATAGGTGTCACTACTGTACCATAAAGGGAGCATTCTCCAGGTTGCATCTCCTATTTCCAGTCTGGTACTTTTAGCCCCACTTATCCAGATATTGGGAGGCTATGTGGTTGCAGAGTTACAAACTCTACCGCCAGATGCTAGACAGGAGTTCTGGGTGCAAGTGAGAGGTTTGACCGCAGAGCCTGTAAGTTACAGTAGCCACCCCTGAGATGAACCACAGCTACCTGTGATGGCCTTGAGGGGTAATCATTTGCATGCATTTGTACTACTACATCTACAAGGGGTAGAGTCACTTACCATTTCTGATTTGTATTGCTGTACCATGCTGTGTGACATCTTTGAATCCTGTGAACTGCAAAGTGTTTTTGCGGTCAGTACCCTGCTGTTATTGGGTATTACACTGACTGTCATCATGCGTTGATATGTAGCATTATGCCATGTTTGTTAACTCTTCTGAAACTGTAGTTCTAACTAGCATCGACAGGCAACATTATGCTTTACTGGACAACCCTTCCAAGCCAGATGACATTTGCTGATAGCATCGTACAGTAGTGGTTGACTGTTCAGAACATGTTGTTCTGCTACACGGAGAGATTGTTGAAGTAAGGTTCTCTGTTGTACTGTACTCTGTTACAAATATGAGAGCTAATCCAAAACTTTCCAATTCCATTCATCCTTATTCTGTTCTTTATGCTCTGCTGAATCCCAGGTCTCTATATAGTTTTATGTCACATTAGTTACACACTGCAGAGGTACATGACACCCCACTCCCTTTTTTTTGCTGGACTTTCCTTGCAGGGTTTACTTAATGTAGTCCATGTGTCCCTTTCTAGCCTATGACACATAGGGAGAAGAAGATAACACCCTAGTCCTGTTACATGATGAACTTGTACAAACACCGTAGTCCTGTTACATGAGGTGTTTGTGCTAACATCCTCGTCCTGTTACATAACGCTCTTGTGCAAACACCCTAGTCCTGTTACATGACATTATTGTGCAAAAACCCTAGTCCTGTTACATGATGTTCTTGTGCAAACACCGTAGTTCTGTTACATGAGGTTCTTGTGCAAACACCGTAGTCCTGTTACATGAGGTTCTTGTGCAAACACCGTAGTCCTGTTACATGAGGTTTTTGTGCTAACATCCTAGTCCTGTTACATAACGTTCTTGTGCAAACACCCTAGTCATGTTACATGATGAACTTGTGCAAACACCGCAGTCCTGTTACATGATGATCTTGTGCAAACACCGTAGTCCTGTTACATGATGATCTTGTGCAAACACCATAGTCCTGTTACATGACGATCTTGTGCAAACACCCTAGTCCTGTTACATGATGTTCTTGTGCAAACACCGTAGTCCTGTTACATGATGATCTTGTGCAAACACCATAGTCCTGTTACATGACGATCTTGTGCAAACACCCTAGTCCTGTTACATGAGGTTTTTGTGCTAACATCCTAGTCCTGTTACATAACGTTCTTGTGCAAACACCCTAGTCCTGTTACATGACATTATTGTGCAAAAACCCTAGTCCTGTTACATGATGTTCTTGTGCAAACACCGTAGTCCTGTTACATGAGGTTCTTGTGCAAACACCGTAGTCCTGTTACATGAGGTTCTTGTGCTAACACTGTAGTCCTGTTACATGAGGTGTTTGTGCAAACACCGTAGTCCTGTTACATGAGGTTCTTGTGCAAACACCGTAGTCCTGTTACATGACATTATTGTGCAAAAACCCTAGTCCTGTTACATGATGTTCTTGTGCAAACACCGTAGTCCTGTTACATGAGGTTCTTGTGCAAACACCGTAGTCCTGTTACATGACATTATTGTGCAAAAACCCTAGTCCTGTTACATGATGTTCTTGTGCAAACACCGTAGTCCTGTTACATGAGGTTCTTGTGCAAACACCGTAGTCCTGTTACATGATGATCTTGTGCAAACACCATAGTCCTGTTACATGATGATCTTGTGCAAACACCGTAGTCCTGTTACATGAGGTTTTTGTGCTAACATCCTAGTCCTGTTACATAACGTTCTTGTGCAAACACCCTAGTCCTGTTACATGACATTATTGTGCAAAAACCCTAGTCCTGTTACATGATGTTCTTGTGCAAACACCGTAGTCCTGTTACATGAGGTTCTTGTGCAAACACCGTAGTCCTGTTACATGAGGTTCTTGTGCAAACACCGTAGTCCTGTTACATGAGGTACTTGTGCTAACATCCTAGTCCTGTTGCATGATGTTCTTGTGCTAACACCCTAGTCCTGTTATATGAGGTTCTTGTGCTAACACTCTAGTCTTGTTATGTGAGGTTCTTGTGCTAACATACTAGTCCTGTTACATAACATTTGTGTGCTAACACCTTAGTCCTGTTACATGAAGTTCTTGTGCAAACACCATAGTCCTGTTACATGACGTTCTTGTGCAAACACCCTAGTCCTTTTACATGACATTCTTGTGGAAACACCCTTGTCCTGTTACACGACGTTCTTGTGCAAACACCTTAGTCCTGTTACATAACGTTCTTATGCTAGCACCCTAGTCCTATTACATAACGTTCTTGTGCTAACACCCTCGTCCTGTTACATGATGTTCTTGTGCTAACACCCTCGTCCTGTTACATGAGGTTCTTGTGCTAACACCCTCGTCCTGTTACATGATGTTCTTGTGCTAACACCCTCGTCCTGTTACATGATGTTCTTGTGCTAACACCCTCGTCCTGTTACATGAGGTTCTTGTGCTAACACCCTCGTCCTGTTACATGAGGTTCTTGTGGTAACATCCTTGTCCTGTTACATGATGTTCTTGTGCTAACACCCTAGACCTGTTACATGAGATTCTTGTGGTAGCACCCTAGTCCTGTTACATGAGGTTCTTGTGCTAGCACCATAGTCCTGTTACATGACGTTCCTTTGATAGCACCCTAGTCCTGTTACTTGACGTTCTTGTGCAAACACCTTAGTCCTGTTACATGAGGTTCTTGTGCTAACACCCTAGTCCTGTTACATGAGGTTCTTGTGCTAACACCCTCGTCCTGTTACATGAGGTTCTTGTGGTAACATCCTTGTCCTGTTACATGATGTTCTTGTGCTAACACCCTAGACCTGTTACATGAGATTCTTGTGGTAGCACCCTAGTCCTGTTACATGAGGTTCTTGTGCTAGCACCCTAGTCCTGTTACTTGACGTTCTTGTGCAAACACCTTAGTCCTGTTACATGAGGTTCTTGTGCTAACACCCTAGTCCTGTTACATGAGGTTCTTATGCTAGCACCTTAGTCCTGTTACATGAGGTTCTTGTGCTAGCACAAGTCCTGTTACATAACGTTCTTGTGCTAACACCCATACTGTTACATGAAGTTCTTGTGCTAGCACCTTACTCCTATTACATGAAGTTCTTGTGCTAGCACCTTAGTCCTCTTACATGACGTTCCTGTGCTAGCACCCTAGTCCTGTTACTTGACGTTCTTGTGCAAACACTCTAGTCCTGTTACATGACGTTCCTGTGCTAGCACCCTAGTCCTGTTACATGACATTCTTGTCCTTCTCGGTGAACTATTTTCTTGTGCTCACTTAGTGTTACATGCCACAATATGTTCTGAAGTTTTCTTTATTTGCTCTAGTCTCATACTCCTGAGACAATTAAATCAATGCATATGCTTTTGAAGGTGATCTTTTCTGGAGTCGGCCCTAGCTACTGATACTACTAACCATAGCTCTGAACCTCAAAAAATGTGGACAAAGCCACAAAAAGAGGGACAAAATGTTAAATATTGCTCCCATCAACTTAGAAAGCTGGTAGAATAAAAGGCATTGTGTTATCATGTATTTTCTGAAGGATATAAAGTCTGAAATTCAAATGCCTGTCAATATTTAATTCCTCCCCGATTTCCCATAAAAATCCAGAAAAACAACAATTTTATGAGGAGCAAACCAAAAATATGAGGCAAACAGATGGGCATTCTGAGTAAATCTGGACAGTTGAAAGGTTTGCTACTAACACAGACTGAATATTTATACTGTATGGGATTGAAACAGAATTTATATGTGCATTGTATTTCACAAGAAAAGGATATATGGCATTTTTGTATTTGTAGTACAGTTTTCATAACATTTGCTGATTCTACACTTGTTTATTTTGCGTTTGTATACTTTTCTACTTTGCTGTACATTGTTGTGCGTTTCTGATCTGTAATTCAGTTTGTACATGAACTTACTTGTCTGTGTCTGCCTGAGGATGATGGTCTGTAGTTTGTACATGAACTTACTTGTCTGTGTCTGCCTGAGGATGATGGTCTGTAGTTTGTACATGAACTTACTTGTCTGTGTCTGCCTGAGGATGATGGTCTGTAGTTTGTACATGAACTTACTTGTCTGTGTCTGCCTGAGGATGATGGTCTGTAGTTTGTACATGAACTTACTTGTCTGTGTCTGCCTGAGGATGATGGTCTGTAGTTTGTACATGAACTTACTTGTCTGTGTCTGCCTGAGGATGATGGTCTGTAGTTTGTACATGAACTTACTTGTCTGTGTCTGCCTGAGGATGATGGTCTGTTTTCACATGATGGCTTCAGTAGGAGTCGTTTTCATCCTACTGGGAACAGAATTTTGACCATGCAGACATACTGAGCTGTGACAGAGAGGTTTCTCTTTGGCACAGAGGAGCTGACATACAGTAGTTTCTGTGGCCATCCTGTGTGCATCTCAATGAGCTTTGGTTGCATTTCCCCTGAAGGATTTTCTCAGTGTGTCATCGGACTGATTGTTCACCTCCTTAGCGGCTGTCGCAGTGATTCTTTTCTTTGAGCAGGCACTGTTGTAAACTTGTGTGTTCTGTAACTGTGCTGTGTGGCCTTCCTGGTGACAACTTTAGGATGTGTTTTGTTTTTAAGGATATTATGTTATATTTCCAAGTAGAAAAGATGAATGCATATGCGCCATAGTTATCATTTCTTAAAAATGTTGTTCTGTGATGTTTTGCTGCAGCTATGAGGCCTACATTTTAATCAGATGTTCGCTGCAGCTACAAAAACATATTTTTTGGCTGGTCTGATAGCAAACACTAAGAGAGCTCAAGCAGAAAGCTGACAACCTGGACTTACAAGTATGCTGTATACCGTAGCTTTTGGGAGGACAGTTAAGTAGTAGTGCCCTGTTTCTGAAGGATAGGGTGCTGCACTGTCTGTTGTTCCAACCATAATATATGGGTCCAGAAGCAGGTAGATAAGTGTAAAGATGCAGATGGTTGTTTGCAGAAGGATATGCATATTAATGTTGTAGAAGGATTGCATGGTTGATGCAGGGTGAGTGGAATAGAATCAGAGGTAGATTATAGCAATAACCCACGCCTGGGTGTGGGTAATGCTAAATTTACCCACGGTTGGCGTGGTTTGGTCCCGGCGGCCCGAGGGACCAACAAAGCCAACCGTGGGTAAATTTAGCATTACCCACACCCAGAAGTGGTTATTGCTATTATATGACATTATTTAAGAAAAGAAACTGTTACTTTTCTTAAATAATGGCATAGTATAATGCCTGTTTACTGCCCTTCCGCAGATGTCTGGCATCCGGCAGTTCTGATGTACCGCGCCTCGCGGTACATCAGAGTTGTGCAAAGCAACGGAGAAAGCAAGATCTCCGTTGCTTTTTTTAGTGTCTCGCTATGTTAAATGAGTTTAACATAGCGAGACAGTTTTAAAATAAGCAACGGACATCTCCGTTGCTTATTTTAAAACTGTCTCGCTATGTTAAACTCATTTAACATAGCGAGACACTAAAAAAAAGCAACGGAGATCTTGCTTTCTCCGTTGCTTTTTTTTAAAACACTGTCTCGCTATATTAAATGGGTTTAACATAGCGAGACAGCTTTAAAATAAGCAACGGAGATCTCCGTTGCTTATTTTAAAGCTGTCTCGCTATGTTAAACCCATTTAACATAGTGAGACAGTGTTTTAAAAAAAAGAGTTATACTAATGGAAAAAGTCCGGCGACGGACCTTTTTCCATTAGTATAACTCGATTTACAACGGGCACGCTGGCCAATCAGCGTGCACGTTTTGGGGGGTCATGGTATAATAAAAAAATAAACACAGGTGTGCTCCTGGAGCTCAAAGGAATGCATAATGTATTGGGAAATACCTGAACACCATGGCTTGAGGTTAGTAGGGTGGGGATTGTACAGTAAAAGTACTTTGTTGCAACAAAAGGTTTCCGTCTTTTCTTTTGAAAATGCAGAGTTTTTCTTCAAAACTGGGTTCAGCCCTAACCACAGAAACAAAATGTTTGGCTATGCACAGGTAAAAAAATGGAGTTTTAATTAAATAAGAAAGTAGGCAATGACAGAGGCCTTGCATAAAATGGCCGCTCAAGATCAGCATTCCATTTTTTTATTAATATTGGTAAAAGTATTTTTTGATTATCTTGCATGGGTTTAGCCTTTACTGTTGGCATTAATAGGACTTTACTCCCATGGTGCATTTCCACTTAATGTTGTGCACTGTGGGGTTCATCTCAGAGTTCCATTGTCTGCACTCTGTGAATTGAGTGAAATGGGGCCAATTGGATCAGTAGTATGCCCAGTTAACAAATTCAAACTAAAATAATTTTTGAGATTTCCTTCTGACACTAGTTCTTTGACTATGTCAGAAATATGTGTTTATGTTGTCTTTCCCGCATTCATTTTTGAGGAACAAAACAATGTAATTTGCTCTCTTGGTCTCTCATTTGCCCTAAACTGCAGGAAGTTAGCAGCATTTAATATCTGTTGTTGAAATGTCTGCAAAATAATGTCAGGAAACTGTGCAGGTGTTTCTTCTTCTTAAAATGCAATGTCTGACCCCCAAACTCTTAGCATCAGCTGGAGTAGTGATTTAGTGCTCTGCTAACAGGAGACACTGTTCCGGTGAAGCACGGATGCATGCCGGGGGGTCATCTACATACCCTCAACACCACCGCTTTTGGTCACCTAAACAAGCAGCATGCCCACTTGTACGGTATATTGCAAGGCGTTACATGTGATGTATCATGTTTGTTTATAACTTTTCTGAAATTACCTCTAGAAATGAAACAGTCTGATTACTGTTACGAGGAGTAAGTGTAAAATATGTTCAGTACTAAAGTACACAGTTAAAAAAAGTTCCCTTCATACTGATCCCAGAATAAAAAAAAAAAAGTGTGTAGGTATATGTTGTGCAGACATGAGTGACACAGGTTTGTAGGATACAACCCCTAGATATGTAGTAATGTCTGTTCAGTGCTCACTCATCAAATTGTGAGTTATTGCTTCTCTCTATGGTTTTACAGCTGTCAGTACTTGTGTTAACCCCTTAAAAAATTAACTAACCTCCCATACCTCTCTGTTAGCCCAGCTTGTGCTCATAACCTTTATTCATTGTAAGAACACAGCAAAATGACAATTCCAACTACGTTCTTGGAAAAAAAAATGCTCTTTTGGCTACTAACTTTCTGCTCCAGGTATATACAAAAGTGGTACAAACCCCCTTTTTTGTGTTTATTCATTTATTGATCAGGTAAGAGTGCATGCCATGTGACCTGTTTGGTCGGTCTGGTCACAATTTAGAGGTCATATGCTTTTTCCTATTCTTATTTCATTTTCTTACTATATCTAGGTCACGACTATAAAAGAGTCATATGGTCAATTACATCAGTCTGTACGAATTACGTAAATAAAATATATCCTGATGTGAATTTTGTTTCAGATTTAAGTGCAGTGGTTGCTTACTGACAAATGTTTAACACTGCTCTCATTTCTACTTGCATACAAGCAGGCTTGTGTTCATAGCATGGCATAATTGTTATGCACAGAGTTTAGATTTCCGAAAGAATGAACGAAATATGCTGTTTTCTTAGTGGCTGAGGACAGATCATTAAAACTAAATGCATAATATAATGCCCATTATTCACGATCAGTATTGTTGTAAGTTTAAAATCATGCCTTCATCTAGTTCAGGGTCTTCAAATGTCCTTTTCTGCTGACTGTTTTTCTCTTGTTCTCCTTTTACGTTAATGCAAAGAGACATTTGAGTAAATTCATACTGAACTTCAAAACCTAGTAATTGTTTTTCAGAAAGAATGAAACTTGCGAATTAGACATGGATTGTAAAAGGAACAGCAGAGCTGATTAGCGTTTGTTAGGTTTGCTTGCTGGACCGTTCTGACACCTGTCTCCCAGCCTTCTTCCAAAATGCCACTACCAGTTCCTCTGTACTGCCAGTCACATGACAAGTAGAGGGAAAAAAATCTGGGTGGGAGTTAAAAAGATTCTCAGCAAACCTTGTCAAGAGTAGCAGCTCACGCAACTTAACATAAAAGGCAAAATTAAGCCATGATGAACGGAAGCTGTTTACATTCATACTGCATTTGTCTGTCAAAGGGTGAACAGAGAAGATGACATACAAGCAACGAGAGAAAGTTATTTTTTTCTTCTCTCTCATTGGGGAAGATGCAGATAATGAATTGTTTGTGACTTGGAACCACGGACTCTGTCATGCTGCTTAAAAATGGCCTCTTGGAGTGGAAATAAAATGCGTTTCATCCATACCATCTGGCTGTGTCTTGTTTACAGCGCGCTCTGCCAGTTTCTGCTTATTAATCACGCTTTACACAAGTATCTTAATTACTCCCTGTGTAGCTGCTCTATCTCGAACTCAGAAGTTGACCTTTCTCTTTTTATCCCTTTAAATCATTAATCATACATAATCAACGCCAACAGGGCAGAGCTATGGAGAAGGCTACCCAGATTCTGCTGTGCCTCCCCAGCCCCCAAACAGGCCTGCACTCCAACGCTGTAGCTGCTGGCGGTAGCACTCAGACACATCTTAATTAATGGCACTCATTCGCTACCCAAATGGTAATGTAAGTGAGATGCTTATTTCTGCATTATTACACCCCAGAGTGAATGTGACCAGACCATCAAAGATCTGAGTACCCCCAGTTAAGTTGTAGAATGGCAGAGCCATAAACATTTGGGTTGCTTATGTTTCTCTATTTCATTTAATTGTATTAATTTTATTGTCACTGCTGTTTTGTCATGCAGCTTTCTCTTGCTTCCAGTGTCTTCTATACTTTCATAAGATTCATGCATAAAGGGTAGTATTCCAGAAAATAGCTGTGTTTTTGCGTTGGCATGTTCTTTTTTCCTGAATGTCATCTCATTCATGAAAATGACCAAAACATACCTCTCAACTGTCCAGATTTTCACAGAACATCCAGAGTTTTGGCTCATATTTTTGGTGTGTTCCTCATGTAATGTGTTTTTCTGGCAAATCACTGAGGATTGAAGTCACTAAATAATAACATACATTTGAGTTTCAGACTTTGTATCCTTCAGAAAATGCATGTTAAAACAAGTCCTGTTATTTTAGCAAGTTTCTAAGTTTATAAGAGCAATATTTAAAATCTTTCCCTAATTTTGGGCCTTTGTCTGCCGATTATTTTAGGCTTTGTCCAGATTTCTTGTGATGAGAGGTTGAGAGGTATGGACCAAAATGTTAACATATCAACATTTATCGCTCTTTCTGCCCCCCCCCCCCCCCGCAGTTATTGCATCATATCACTACTTTTTTCAATGCCATTTGCAGATTTATTTTTAATATGACCTGCCTTGAAAGGTTTTCTTTTCTATTTTTTTTTCCTTTCAGAACTATAAAATTCAGACCTGTGATGCGAGTCAGGTGAGTACAGCAGGTACTGTACATGTAGCAAAGCAATCATTTGTGGACGTTAAGAAGAGTGAAGGTTACAAGGTTCATGACAAATACTAGTCAACACAGGGTAGCAAAAGAGTTTGCTGGATAATGGCATAGTTGAATTGTTCCAGAAGAATCTGTTCCTGATTTGATTTTTGTAGTGTATTATTTTTTTTGCTGTTGATTATACAATACTAAATTGGGCTTCCTGTCACAAGTATGACACATGATTTTGCAGGTCCTGCAACTCTGAAAGACAAATAATAATAAAAATGTGAATTTTGATACTGACTGTTAAGCCATTAGAGTTTTTTGCATGAGGGGCCCTACCCCCTTGAATCCTCCCAGCATGGGAGCTCTGCCCTGTACATCCATGCTACTTACATATACTAGAAAAGTAAGGCACTGCAAACTTGAAGTCGGTGTATATTCCCTCATTAACGGTTATAGTTCCACTTTTTTCTAAGGAT
The DNA here is from genome assembly GCF_019279795.1 of Protopterus annectens. Classification (NCBI taxonomy): domain Eukaryota; kingdom Metazoa; phylum Chordata; order Ceratodontiformes; family Protopteridae; genus Protopterus; species Protopterus annectens. The sequence continues at coordinate 35,847,221 of NC_056748.1, forward strand.
TGCAGTGATTGATCTCAGAATATCAGCAACCATCCTTATAAGCGATGCAGTTGAACTAGAACTTGAAGGCGAGAAACTTTAACTGCATTGTCTTTCATTTGCAGAGTCAGCAGTATGGTGTACCTCACACATAATAGTCTGGATCAGGAAAACAGCAGTGGCACTTGGGGTTTTATATAAAGGATATGGCTTCTTGCAGTGTAAGGTACTGAGTCAGACATATGCAGTGTAAGGTACTGGGTCAGACATGCGGTATGGCTTCCTGCAGTGTATGGTACTGGGTCAGACATGGGATGTGGCTTCCTGCAGTGTAAGGTACTGGGTCAGACATTCAGTATGGCTTCCTGCAGTGTAAGGTACTGGGTCAGACTTGCGGTATGATTTCCTGCAGTGTAAGGTACTGGATCAGAAATGTAGTATGCCTTCCTGCAGTGTAAGGTACTCAGGCAGACATGCGATATGGCTTCCTGCAGTACAATGTACTGGGTCAGACATGGGATGTGGCTTTCTGCAGTGTAAAGTACTGAGACAGACATGCGGTATGGCTTCCTGCAGTGTAAGGTACTGGGTCAGACATATGTAGTATGGCTTCCTGCAGTCTAAGATACTGGGTCAGACATGCAGTATGGCTTCCTGCAGTGTTAGGTACTGGATCAGACATGCAGTATGGCTTTCTGCAGTGTAAGGTACTGGGTCAGACATGGGATGTGACTTCCTGCAGTATAAGGTACTGGGTCAGACATGGGATGGGACTTCCTGCAGTATAAGGTACTGGGTCAGACATAGTATGTGGCTTCCTGCAGTCTAAGGTACTGGGTCAGACATGCGGTATGGCTTCCTGCAGTGTTAGGTACTGGGTCAGACATGCAGTATGACTTCTGCAGTCTAAGGTGCTGGGTCAGACATGCAGTATGGCTTCCTGCAGTGTTAGTTACTGGGTCAGACATGCAGTATGACTTCCTGCAGTATAAGGTACTGGGTCAGACATGGGATGTGGCTCCCTGCAGTGTAAGGTACTGGGTCACACATGTGATATGGCTTCCTGCAGTGTAAGGTACTGAATCAGACATTCGGTATGGTTTCCTGCAGTGTAAGGAACTGGGTCAGACATGCGGTATGGTGTCCTGCACTGTAAGATATTGAGTCAGACATGGGATGTGGCTCCCTGCAGTGTAAGGTACTGGATCAGACATGCGGTATGGTTTCCTGCAGTGAAAGGTACTGGGTCAGACATGCGGTATGGTGTCCTGCACTGTAAGGTACTGAGTCAGACATGGGATGTGGCTCCCTGCAGTGTAAGGTACTGGGTCAGACATGGGATGTGGCTCCCTGCAGTGTAAGGTACTGGATCAGACATGTGATATGGCTTCCTGCAGTGTAAAGTACTGGATTAGACATGCGGTATGGTTTCCTGCAGTGTAAGGTACTGGGTCAGACATGCGGTATGGCTTCCTGCAGTGTTAGGTACTGGGTCAAACATGTGGTATGGCTTCCTGCAGTGTAAGGTACTGGGTCAGAAATGTGGTATGGCTTCCTGCAGTGTAAAGTACTGGGTCAGAAATGCGGTATGGCTTCCTGCAGTGTAAGGTACTGGGTCAGACATTGGATGTAGCTCCCTGAAGTGTAAGGCACTGGGTCAGACATGAGGTATGGCTTCCTGCAGTGTAAGGTACTGGGTCAGACATGCGGTATGATTTCCTGCAGTGTTAGGTACTGGGTCAGACATGGGATGTGACTTCCTGCAGTGTAAGATACTGAATCAGACATGCAGTATGGCTTTCTGCAGTGTAAGATACTGGGTTAGACATGCGGTGTGGCTTCCTGCAGTGTAAGGTACTGGGTCAAACATGGGATGTGGCTTCCTGCAGTGTATGATACTAAGTCAGACATGCAGTATGGAATTCTGCAGTGTCAGGTACTGGGTCAAACATGGGATGTGGCTTCCTGCAGTGTATGATACTAATTCAGACATGCGGTATGGAATCCTGCAGTGTCAGGTACTGGGTCAAACATGGGATGTGGCTTCCTGAAGTGCAAAATACCGGATCAAACATGTGGTATGGCATCCTGCATTGTTAGGCACTGGGTCAGACATGCAATATTGCTTCTTGCAGTGCAAGGTACTGGGTCAGACATGTGGTATGATTTCCTGCTGTGTAAGATACTGGGTCAGACATGGGATGTGCCTTCCTGCAGTGTATGTTACTTGGTCAGACATAGGATGTGGCTTCCTGTAGTGTAAGGTACTGGGTCAGACATATGTGGTATGGATTCCTGCAGTGTAAGGTACTGGGTCAGACGTGGTATGATTTCCTGCTGTGTAAGATACTGGGTCAGACATGGGATGTGCCTTCCTGCAGTGTATGTTACTTGGTCAGACATAGGATGTGGCTTCCTGTAGTGTAAGGTACTGGGTCAGACATATGTGGTATGGATTCCTGCAGTGTAAGGTACTGGGTCAGACATATGTGGTATGGATTCCTGCAGTGTAAGGTACTGGGTCAGACATGTAGTATGGCTTCCTGGCGTGTAAGGTACTGGGTCAGACATGTGGTATGGCCTCCTGCAGTATAAGGTACTGGGTCAGACATGGGATGTGGCTTCCTGCAGTGTAATGTACTGAGTCAGATATGCGCTATGGCTTCCTGCATTGTTAGGTACTGGGTAAGACATGCGGTATGGCTTCCTGCAGTGTAAGGAACTGGGTCAGACATGTAGTATGGGTTCCTGCTGTGTAAGATACTGGTCCAACCTAGGTGTTGGTTCCTGTAGTACAATACTGGATTAGACATGGTGTGTGGTTTTTATAGTAGTATACTCTATCAGTCATGGGATTTGTGTTTCTTTACTAAGCTTCTGGGTCAGATGAGGAGTGCCATTTCCTGCAGTACGGTACTGGGTCAGACATGATATGTTGGCTCCTAAAGTATGGTACTGAATCAGACAAGGGGTGTTAGTTCCTGTACTGAGGTACTGGATATGTCGTGGGATATAGCATCCTGCAGTGTAAGGTACTGGTCAGACAAAGCATGTAGTTATAGTAATGTACTGTGTCTGTCATGGGATATGCGTTTCTTTACTGAGCTACTGGGTCAGATGTGGAGTGTTGGTTCTGCAGTGAATACTGGGTCACATGTGGAGTGTTGGTTCCTTCAGTAAGTTCCTGGATCACATGTGGAGTGTTGGTTCTTGCAGTAAGGTACTGAGTTAGATGTGGGATGTTGGTTCCTGTAGTGAGATACTGGGTCACATGTAGAGTGTTGGTTCCTGCAGTAAGCTCCTGGATCACATGTGGAGTGTTGGTTGCTGCAGTAAGTTTCTGGATCACGTGTGGAGTGTTGGTTCCTGTAGTAAGGTACTGGGTTAGATATGGGATGGTGATTCCTGTAGTGAGGTAGTGGATCAATCATGGGGTGGTTGTCCTTGCAGCAAGTTCCTGGGTCATTCATGGAGTGTGGGTTCCTTTGGTAAGGTATTGGGTCAGATATGGGAAGTGAGTTCTTGCCGTAAGGTACTGGGTTAGATGTGGTGTGGATTCCTGCAGAGTAGTACTGGGTCAGACATGGTGTGGATTCCTGCAGTGTGGTACTGGGTCAGACATAGGGTGTTGGTTCCTGTAGTAAGGTCCTGGGGCAGACATGGTGTGGATTCCTGTAGTATGATGCTGGGTCAGACGTAGTGTGTTGGTCCCTGCAGTAAGGTCATGTGACAGATATGGGTGTTGGTTCCTGTAGTGAGGTACTGTGTCACATGTGGAGTGTTGGTTCCTGCAGTAAGGTACTGTGTCAGATATGGAATGTTGGTTCCTGTAGTGAGGCACTGGGTCAGATGTAGGATGTTGGTTCCCGTAGTGAGTTAATGGATCAAACAAGGTTGTGGATACTTGCAGAAAGGTCCTGGGGCAGACATGGTGCGGATTCCTGTAGTATGGTGCTGGGTCAGACATAGGGATTTGGTCCCTGTAGTAAGGTCCTGGAGCAGACATGGTGTGGATTCCTGTAGTATGATACTGGGTCAGATGTAGGGTGTTGGTCCCTGTAGTAAGGTCCTGGGGCAGACATGGTGTGGATTCCTGTAGTATGGTGCTGGGTCAGACATAAGGTGTTGGTCCCTGCAGTAAGGTCATGTGACAGATATGGATGTTGGTTCCTGTAGTGAGGTACTGTGTCACATCTGGAGTGTTGATTCCTGCAGTAAGGTACTGTGTAAAATATGGGATGCTGGTTCCTGTAGTGAGGCACTGGGTCAGATGTAGGGTGTTGGTTCCCATAGTGAGGTAATGGATCAAACAAGGTTGTGGATTCTTGCAGAAAAGTCCTGGAGCAGACATGGTGTGGATTCCTGTAGTATGGTGCTGGGTCAGACATAGGTGTTGGTCCCTGCAATAAGGTCTTGGAGTAGACATGTGGTGTGGATACCTGTAGTATGGTGCTGGGTCAGACATAGGTGTTGGTCCCTGCAATAAGGTCTTGGGGTAGACATGGTGTGGATTCCTGTAGTATGGTGCTGGGTCAGACATAGGGTGTTGATCTCTGTAGTAAGGTCCTGGGGCAGACATGGTGTGGATTCCTGTACCATGATACTGGGTCAGACATAGGGTGTTGGTCCCTGCAATAATGTCTTGGGGTAGACATGTAGTGTGGATTCCTCTAGTATGCTACTGGGTCAGACATATGTGTTGGTCCCTGTAGTAAGGTCTTGGGGTAAACCTGTGGTGTGGATTCCTGTAGTATGATACTGGGTCAGACATATGGTGTTGGTCCCTGTAGTAAGGTCCTGGGGCAGACATGGTGTGGATTCCTGTAGTATGGTGCTGGGTCAGACATAGGTGTGTGTCCTGGCAATAAGGTCTTGGGGTAGACATGTGATGTGGATTACTGGTGTATGGTGCTGGGTCAGACATAGGGTGTTGGTCCCTGCAGTAAGGTCATGTGACAGATATTGGTTTCTGTAGTGAGGTACTGGATCACATGGGGAGTGTTGGTTCCTGCAGTAAGGTACTGTGTCAGATATGGGATGTTGGTTCCTGTAGTGTGGCACTGGGTCAGGTGCAGGGTGTTGGTCCCTACAGGAAGGTCTTGGGGTAGACATATGGTGTGGATTCCTGTAGTATGATAATGGGGTCAGACATAGGGTGTTGGTCTCTATAGTAAGGTCCTGGGGCAGACATGGTGTGGATTCCTGTAGTATGGTGCTGGGTCAGACATAAGGTGTTGGTCCCTGTAGTAAGGTCTTGGGGTAGACATGTGGTGTGAATTCCTGTAGTTTGATACTGGGTCAAACATAGGGTGTTGGTCCCTGTAGTACGGTCCTGGGGCAGACATGGTGTGGATTCCTGTAATATGGTGCTGGGTTAGACATAGGGTGTTGGTCCCTGTAGTAAGGTCCTGGGGCAGACATGTTTTGGATTCCTGTAGTATGCTACTGGGTCAGACATAGGTGTTGGTTCCTGTAGTAAGGTCCTGGGGCAGACATGTGGTGTGGATTCCTTTAGTATGATACTGGGTCAGACATTGGGTGTTAGTCCCTGTAGTAAGGTTTTTGGGTAGACATGTGGTGTGGATTCCTGTTGTATGGTGCTGGGTCAGACATAGCTGTTGGTCCTTGTGGTAAGGTCTTGGGGTAGACATGTGGTGTGGATTCCTGTAGCATAATACTGGGTCAGACATAGGTGGTGGTCCCTGTGGTAAGGTCTTGGGGTGGACATGTGGTGTGGATTCCTGTAGTATGGTGCTGGGTCAGACATAGCTGTTGGTCCCTGTAGTAAGGACCTGGGGCAGACATGGGGTGGATTCCTGTAGTATAATACTGGGTCAGACATAGGGTGTTGGTCCCTGCAGTAAGGTTGTGTGACAGATATGGATGTTGGTTCCTGTAGTGAGGTACTGGGTCAGATGTAGGGTGTTGGTTCCTGTAGTGAGGTAATGGATCAAACAAGGTTGTGGATTCTTGCAGAAAGGTACTGGGTCAGACATGTGGTGTGGATTCCTGCGATATGGTACTGGGTCAGACATAGAGTGCTGGTTCCTGCATTAAAGTCCTGTGGCAGACATGGGTTGTGGGTTCCTTTGGTAAGGTACTGGATCAGACTTGAGGTTGTGTGGATTCCTGCAGTAAGGTATTGGGTCATACATAGTGAACACAGATTGTAATGTTTTCTGGGAACTTTGTAAGATGGTTGTTTTTGTTTTTTTCTTTACCGAAGTTATTATGCTCATTTTATATATTTAGTGTTGTTATGTTTCCTTTGTTTTTTTTAACAACTTTATTGAATTATCACTCATGACATAGGCAAATTTCCATTTGTACAAAAGTAATCAAATTGTATTAAACTAACATTGACAAACATTATACTTCACATATATTGCTATATATCGTATAACACTAAGCAACATTACATAAGATGTCCTTCAAGGATGCATCTGCAGTCCTAACAAATGGGTTGTCCTGGCCTCAGGCAGCCCTTCGGTCGGCCGGATTCCAAAGTCTGGGTCTGGCCTCGGCTGATGTCGCACTTCACCCGACGTCATAGCTGCAGTTCAGCGGGTATAAAGGCATCAGTCTACGCCATTTTCCTCAGTCTTTCTTGCCGCGTGGCGCCCGAAGCAGAAGCTGTTCGCAAGTGCCGGTCGGTCAGAACCAGAGATTGCTACTACCGAAGACTTCTAAAAAGCTAAGTACCCCGTTGGGGACTCTTTCTTGCCTCAGCCGATGTCAGAAAAAGTGAATAACTGTTTAACTTGTGGGAAACAAATACCTCATAAAGATTTCCACTCTTACTGCCTTCCTTGTTTAGGCCTAGACCACGACGTAGCAGCTTGTCTAGCCTGTGCTTCCTTCAACCGACGGACACTTAGACGTCGGTCGGAGTTTGCTGAGGAGTTTTTCGGCTCCGCTTTTGCTTATATCATGCCGTCGGAGACTCCGACTTCACATTTAGCTAAAAAGCGTAAGGAAAAGGACCGACACTCGTGGTCCGCGGTTTCGGCCGAAACCACAGTTAAGCCAACCGCGAGTGTCTCGGTTTCGGCTGAAACCGAGTCCACGGTTCTTCCTTCGGCCGAAAGCATGCCTCCTATTACCGAGGCCTCTTCCAGCATGGCTGATTCTGCTACCGAAAATCCACCTGCTCTTACAGTTTCTCAGGATTTATCAGACACTATTCCCTTAGATGTATCTACTCCTGCACGTGGAGCTGCTAGGCCCCCTGCATCCATGTCAATTAAGGCTTTTGCCAGGGCTAAAGCAGCTAAATCTTCAAAGGCCGTGCCTGCTAAAACCCCCTCTCACAGGCCTAGCCCTAATACTCAAATGCTTAGTCTAGCAGAGGATCTCATTTCTTTGATCAGGGGAACCCAGTCTCACCCTGACAGGGCCTCTCACCCACCTCCAGAGCAGAGCCCCCTGAGCCAGTTTCTTCAGATTTCTCCTCTGATGAATCAGAAAATACAAATCCTCCAGAAGGCCCTTATTCTCCATATGAGGACTCTGATGCAGAGGATTCCATACCTTCTGCCTCTCCTCCTGAGGAATTTTCTTTCGGGGAAACCTTGCATGCTATGAGGGAACAATTTCAATGGCAGGGTCAGGATTTTTCAGACTCTAGGAAAAGGCTTAGGACCTTTTTACATTTACCACAACATAGACCTTTAGCTATTCCTCCAGTACTTACTGTTGTGGATGATGCATTTAATGATGCTTGTACTGCCCCTGACTCTCTGCCTCCGGCCCCTGCTAAGCCCGACAGATACTACAGGGTTCCGGACACACACTATCATTTGTATAAGGCTCCTATTGCAGATCCTGAAACTATTTCACAGGGCCCCAAAGCTGTAGCAGCTGCCTCTGCCAAAAACCCCCTCCCCTCTGAAAGAGAATCTAGGGCATTGGAGAGATGGGGTAAAAAAGTTTATACTTTTGCTACTCTTTCGGCTAGGGCTTTAAACTGTCAATTCCACATGATTCAGTATCAGGAATTTCTGTTAGATCAGCTCACTAAAAAACTGTCCTCGCCTGAGCCTTTAGACCGTAAGTCCCTTCAGGATTTGGTGCATAACACTCAGCAGGTCAGTAATCATTCCTTAAAATGCGGCTATGATGCACTGGAGGCTTCCTTTAGATCAGCTATGACTGGTACAGTGATCAGAAGGTATGCATGGTTAAAAGAGCAATCCTTACCAGACCATGTAAAGTCAAAGCTTCTAGATGCTCCCATGGAAAAGCACAGTTTGTTTGGTTCCCCTGCACAGCAAGTGTTGAAGAAGGTGGAAGAAAAAGCTAAATCTGTCCAGACGGTCAAGGATTTCTTACAGGTCCAGCCTCCGAGATTTAGTAGGAACTGGCCCTCCAAGAATTGGTCCTTTCCAGACACCACCAGAGCACAGAGAAGCAGAAATAGACGCCCTAGAGGCAGAGGTCAATCCAGAGGTGCCTACAGGGGACGTCAGTGGCAGCCTAACAGCCAGAGAAGTACTGCCACAGATCCAGCCACTACCACTTCCACAGGACAATCACAGTGACTTGGCTCTGAAACCGCCTACCAGGTAACAACTGGGAGCACCATTAGGCGGAAAGCTAGCCTTATTTTCAGTAAATTGGCATTACATTACAGGAGACAAATGGATTTTACAGACAATAGACAAAGGCTACAGGTTTCACTTCCATACTCTTCCAAGGAAGAGAGGAATGCCAAACCTACCTCCAAACCAAAGGACAAACGCTCTACAGCAAATAGGCCACTTACTAAGGATAAGAGCTGTAGAAAAGGTACCCGCTATGGAACAAGGACAAGGATTTTATTCAAGGCTCTTCCTGGTACCAAGAAAGGAAAACCAATGGAGACCTATCCTCGACCTGTCCGCTCTAAACACATATCTCATTGTTCCAAAATTCAAGATGCTGACTCTACAGCAACTTCTTCCCATGCTGGGCAAGGAGTTTTGGCTGTTGACTCTGGATCTCAAGGAGGCATACCTGCACGTCCCCATATGACCAAATTGCAGAAGATACCTCAGATTTCTTGCAGGATCAGAGCATTATCAATTCTCAGCATTGCCTTTTGGCTTATCTACTGCGCCCAGAGTATTCACGAAATGCCTGGCATCAGTAATTGCTCATTGCAGGCTTCAGGGAATTCAAATTTATCCATACCTGGACGACTGCCTGTTACAAGCGGACAGCAAAGACAAATTAACAAAAGATTTGAAAAAGGTTATTCACCTGCTGCAAGCCCTGGGATACACAGTCAACATAAAAAAGTCAAGGCTGATACCATCCCAAAGGATAACCTTCTTGGGTGCAGAACTGGACACATCAAACCAGATGGCATTCCTCACAGCAGAAAAACAGAAGCAGCTACCACTCTATTTCAGGGCATTAACAACGCAGAACCAGCTTACAGCAAGGAAAATCCTGCAAGCCCTGGGTTACATGGCATCCTGCATAATATTAATTCCACATACCAGACTACATATGAGAAAGTTGCAGTGGTACCTGAGGAATTTATGGACTCAGCACAAGCACAGCCTAGAAACCCAAATTCCAATAATTCCTTGCCTGAAGCAAGAATTCCAGTGGTGGTCCCAGGCCTGTCAATTGAACAAAGGACTGCCCTTCCACAGGCCTCACCCAAGCCAGACTATCACCAAGGACGCCTCAGACCTCGGTTGGGGGGCACACATGGTGGACAAGTGCATACAAGGCTTATGGACTCAAGACCAGATGAACCTACACATAAACCAAAAAGAGATGCTGGCAGTAAAACTGGCAATTCAGACATTCAGACCACTTCTTCAACAGGGTCATTTGCTGATAAGGACGGACAACACCATAGTTATGTGGTATATCAACAAGCAGGGAGGCACACATTCATATCCTCTATGCCGGATGGCAATGGATCTCTGGAATGTGGCCCTGAACCTCAACATTCAGCTCCAGGCCATATTTGTGCCAGGAAAAGAAAATATACTAGCAGACATCTTAAGCAGAACCACCACGGATGCCCACGAATGGATGCTGCATCCAGACATCTTCAAAACCATCACAAGGAAATGGGGACTGCCAGAAATAGACCTGTTCGCATCCCCACACAACTATCAATTGAAAAAATTCTGCACAAGGACATACCACCCACTTGCTTGGAAGGTGGACTCCCTATCCTTCAGTTGGGAAAGCCTGACAGCATATGCATTCCCACCTCTTCCTTTGATGCACAAAGTGCTACTGAAGATCAAAGAAGATCACCCGAGGATCATCTTGATAGCTCCAGACTGGCCAAGACAACATTGGTACCCACTACTGAGGAGTATGTCCCGGGAACACGCATGGCCTCTACCCCTACTACCTCTACTGCTAACAGAACAACTTCAAAACCCTGCATCCAAACTTGAAAACACTGCAACTAGCTGCTTGGAACATTATATAAGGCAAAATAACCCAGATTTCTCTCAGAGGGTTAAAGACATTATGTTTGAGGCTCGCAGACCCTCAACAAGGAGAACTTATTCAGCAAAATGGAAAAGATATCTCATTTGGAGTGCAACAAAAGGAATAGATGCATCATTGGCAAACATAGCTAACATCCTGGAATACTTAGCAGAACTTTTCCACAATGGCCTGTCTTACTCCTCCATTAAGATTCATGCATCAGCAATTTCAGCAGAATACAACATGGATCCTCCAGTCTTTTCTCAACCTCTACTCAGGCAGTTTCTCAGAGGAATTAAAAATGTAAAGCCACCAAGAAAACCACCATTGCCTATATGGGACTTGAACTTTGTGTTAGAAAAGTTGACACTTCCCCCTTTTGAACCAGCAGCAACAGCAGAATTACAGTACTTATCTTGGAAAACTGCATTCCTGATTGCAATCACTTCAGCTAGAAGGGTTTCTGAATTACAGGCATTAATGGCAGTACAACCCTTCCTTATCTTCCACCAGGATAGAGTGTCCATGAGAACTAATCCTACCTTTATGCCAAAGGTGGTCTCCAGGGTATCATTAAACCAAGCAATACACCTACCAACATTCTTCCCCAACCCGCAGAACAGGGGGGAAAGATTGCTGCATACCTTAGATGTACACAGACAATTGCGCTACTACCTGGACAGAACCAAGAACAATAGAAAAACTGACCAGCTTCTGGTAGCATATGCAACAGGAATGGAAGGAAAAGCAATTTCAAAACAGACAATCTCAAAATGGATAGGCAATTGCATTAGATTTTGTTACTCTTTTCATGGAAAGGCAACTCCAGAAAACATCAGACCTCACTCTACAAGGGCTACAGCCACCACTACAGCTTTCTTACGAGGAGTGGCTACCAAAGACATTTTAGAGGCTGCTACTTGGAGCTCCGTGCATACATTTGCCAAGCATTATAATCTACCTTTATACTCCAGATCCCGAGCAGGTTTTGCCACTGCTGTTTTGCAAGGGATCTTAGCTACACCATAAACTCTTACTGCCTCCTTAGTGCCTCTTCCCCCAGTTTGGCTATGGTATTCAACCCATTTGTTAGGACTGCAGATGCATCCTTGAAGGACATAGTACAGTTTTGTACCTACCATAAATGTAGATGTCCGAGAGGTATGCATCTGCAGTCAGGATTACCCACCCTCCTTCCCCTCTGTGGTACTCCTAGGCTATTTGCCCATCTTGTAGCTAGCTGGGGGAATCTATTATGGTGTATTTGTTTGTATATATGTATATACATGTTTATTTCTATTTGCTCTCTATTGTTTGGAAACATTTGCATTTATCCAAATTTAGCCTTCCTAGAGGGCACCTGGCATCTGGGGCAAGAAACACTGAGGAAAATGGCGTCGACTGATGCCTTTATACGCGCTGAACTGCAGCTATGACGTCGGGTGAAGTGCGACATCAGCCGAGGCCAGACCCACACTTTGGAATCCGGCCGACCGAAGGGCTGCCTGAGGCCAGGACAACCCATTTGTTAGGACTGCAGATGCATACCTCTCGGACATCTACATTTATGGTAGGTACAAAACTGTACTTTATTCAATTCCTACCCCATTTTTTAAACAAGAAACATCTTTATTAAGCCATTATTTGCGACATAAGCAATCATAGATTTATATAAATTAAAACAAATCACACCAACGCAATCCTAGTTGTAAGCATTTTACATCACAAACTGTACTGACACACTCCCAGTTGCAAACATTATACATCACTTATAATCTACCCAGTCATTTTAAGTCAGACATTACATAGGTCATTTAAGTCCTGCCTTCTTTTAAACCTCATTCCTCCTCTGTATGATTTGTTCCCAGAATTCCCATTTTTTTTTTCTATGTAGTTCACTCCTACCCTTTTTTAACGATCTCATTTCCAGTTATTTTATCTCTGTGCCTGGGCATGTTTTTGCTTTTATGGTTTTGCAAGTAATAGGTGTTGATAGGCGAGGGGGAGATATGAGGAATAAATATGAACTGGCGGAATCCAAATGGATTTTTAGTCTTACTGCACATAGAGGGGTTGAATGGATGTGTACCTTTAATGCCTGTATTAAAGGCACACTCTTTGAAACACTAATTATGTTTTTTAATTGGGTCTGTTATTTAAAAGTGTGTTGCTTGGTTTTTATTATGTTGGTCTGATGATGTGTAGTGTATTTGCATGAAAGCACTTACCACTTGTATTTTAATAAATTAATGTTATTTAACCGTGCTTACCTGCTTTGTTCATTTTTGTTTATTTATAGTTGAATGTTTCCATTGTTTAAGTATTTGTTACTTTTGCTCACTTATATTCTGATTACATTTGTTGTACTCTGCTACCTTCGCTGGGCCTGCATTTGGTCAGATATGGTCAGTGTTCTACCTCAGTAGTTAAACATAAACAAATGCTATGCCAGGCATGGGAGAAGGAGTGGCAAATAGTAAGGTATACTGTTGAAATACAGGGGGGTACACATGGTGTCACATAATAAGATGATGTCTGAGATGGTAGCGGCGTGGGCAGACATTGATAATGATTAAGGTGTACTGCTGAAATACAGGGGGGTACACATGGTGTCACATAATAAGATGATGTCTGAGATGGTAGCGGTGTGGGCAGACATTGATGATGATTAAGGTATACTGTTGAAATACAGGGGGGTACACATGGTGTCACATAATAAGATGATGTGTGAGATGGTAGCTGTGTGGGCAGACATTGATGATGATTAAGGTATACTGTTGAAATACAGGGGGGTACACATGGTGTCACATAATAAGATGATGTGTGAGATGGTAGCTGTGTGGGCAGACATTGATGATGATTAAGGTATACTGTTGAAATACAGGGGGGTACACATGGTGTCACAAAATAAGATGATGTCTGAGATGGTAGCGGTGTGGGCAGACATTAATAATGATTAAGGTATACTGTTGAAATACAGGGGGGTACACATGGTGTCACATAATAAGATGATACCGGTGTGGGCAGACATTGATAATGATTAAGGTGTACTGTTGAAATACAGGGGGGGTACACATGGTGCCGCATAATAAGATGATGTCTGAGATGGTAGCAGTGTGGGCAGACATTGATGATGATTAAGGTATACTGTTAAAATACAGGGGGTACACATGGTGTCACATAATAAGATGATGTCTGAGATGGTAGCAGTGTGGGCAGACATTGATGATGATTAAGGTATACTGTTAAAATACAGGGGGGTACAAATGGTGTCACATAATAAGATGATGTCTGAGATGGTAGCGGTGTGGACAGACATTAATAATGATTAAGGTATACTGTTGAAATACAGGGGGTACACATGGTGTCACATAATAAGATGATGTCTGAGATGGTAGCGGTGTGGGCAGACGATGATGATTAAGTTATACTGTTGAAATACAGGGGGGTACACATGGTGTCACATAATAAGATGATGTCTGAGATGGTAGCGGTATGGGCAGACATTGATAATGATTAAGGTATACTGTTGAAATACAGGGGGGGTACACATGGTGTCACATAAGATGATGTCTGAGATGGTGGCAGTGTGGGCAGACATTGATAATGATTAAGGTATACTGTTGAAATACAGGGGGGTACACATGGTGTCACATAATAAGATGATGTCTGAGATGGTAGCAGAGTGGGCAGACTTTGATAATGATTAAGGTATACTGTGGAAATACAGGGGGGTACACATGGTGTCACATAATAAGATGATGTCTGAGATGGTAGCGGTGTAGGCAGACATTGATAATGATGTCATACTTGAGGCAGACATTAAGAGGTCAGGGGAAAATTATAGGGATGCACAGTAAAGTGATGATTCAGACATGATGGAGGGATAGATATTGAGATTGATTTTCTACTTGGGGCACTCAGTGAAATGTTGTGTCATGATCGCTGCTGTTTGAAGCACTAGGAGAAACCATGAAGTACTTTGTCAATGTAATGGCACACAATAAAGTTACGTCTGCAACGCATACTCGAGTGACATGCTGAGTCTGACACAGAAGACATATACTGAGGGCGCACAGTAAAGTGCAAAGTCACACATGGGAGTACAGAGTAATGTGTCATAGTCAGCCTTAGAGTGGAAGTTAGGTGCCCTTTTATATGTGGGGGTTGTACAGCAACATGCTGTGTCAGACATAGGAGCACCCATGAATGTGCTGAGTCAAATGCACAAACACCTGTGAGCATAAGCAAAGTCATTGCTGCTGTACAGAGGAACAAATGTTATCAGCAGAGAGGTCATAACTAGGTATTAACGTGCAGAATTACTCACAAGAACATTGGGTAGTAATATATAACTTACTACATAGTAATAATTTCAGTCAGGTGTAAGAACATCTGGTAGTAAGTTGCATAGTCATTTACAGGAACAAGGAACAAGTGGAATTCCCACTCTGGAATTATAGATAAACTCACTAAAGTAGGTATAAATCCCTATGTTACAAGATGGGTTGCCAACTGGCATACGGACAGAACCCACACTGTGAAAGTAAATTCCAAATCCGACTTCAGACCAGTGACAAGTGGAGCACCACAGGATCCAGTCCTGGGTCCTCTCCTGTTTGGTATCTACTTCTTTGAAGTACAGGCTAACACAGAAGGTCTTTGGCTAATGAAGTTTGCAGATGACTGCAAACTAGGAGCCATAATCAAAACTCCTAATGATGTGGACATCCTACAAAAGGGCCTCACTGAGACAAATGCCTGGTGTCAAAGCCATGGCTTCAAGCTCAATGCCAAAAAGTGCATCGTCATCCCCTTTGGTAAAAACTCTGTACCCATGAACTACCACATAGGTGGTAGTCTACTTAACACCGAAAGTATGATAAGAGACCTTGGGACACAGGTGGACAATAGTCTTTCCTTTAATAATCACATCGCCACAGTGGTCAAGAAATCCTTCTACGTGGTACACCTCATCACAAAAGGTTTCTCATCCAGAAAAAAAGAGGTCATTTTCCCCTCTACTCATCACTCAGATCCATTATAGAGTACAGCGCCCCTTTTAGTATGTACCTCACAAGACATCTATAACAACTGGAGAGGCCACAGAAATACCTCACAAAGAGGATTACTGGCCTCAAACAGATGCCCTATGCAGACTGTCTCAAAGAACTCCAGCTTTACTCCTTCGCTTATCGCCTACTCAGAGGCGATCTCTGCCTAACATACAAAGCTATGTCAAACCCAGAGCTGTTGGATATACTCCTCTTAAAGAAATCGCAATCCCTCGCGCTACACGCTGTAGGGACCTAAACCTTGTCACCACAATAAACAGAACATGCTGGAGGGATAGATCCCTGTCCCAGAGACTTCACATACGCTGGAACAGACTACCTATCTATGTCAAACAAAGCTCCTCATTAGCACTCTTCAAGAGAAATCATGATGATTGGATGGGAAATAGGAAATTCACCCCGGGGATCACTTCTGTGGCACTGCTCGACAGGGGCACAGGAAAATAATTTTCTTGAGTGACGAAAGCCAGGGTACCTTTTTGGCTAGGCTTATATAGGCCCTAGAGCCAATAGCCTAGTACCTACCTATGAACCTAAGCAGTAACAGTTGTGATAGCATTACTGTTAATCACATGTAACAGTTGTGATAGTGTTACTATTAATCACATTTGGTTTTCTATAATTTAGACACTATAGGTAAAGCACAAGTCCATGTACTTTTGAACAGTGCAGATTTTATTCAATCCTAAGAAAACAATACAGTCTTTCAGACATTAAAACACATGGGTGGTAAGTAAAACAACACAGGCTTTTACATGATCAGCAATCAGGACTACTACATTTCAGCATATAGGCAAAGAAGTAAAACAGCATAGATTTCTTTTTTTTTTTTTTTTTTTTTTTTTTTTTTACTTAGTAAAATTATGTGCAACTCCACAGTTTTTGAAATACAAGCTGGAAAAGAAAACTGCAGTTTTATTTTTGGCCTTAGCATTTGATTCTGTGCTAAGAATCCTGCAAAGCAAGTACATGCATTCCAGCACAATATGTTACAGTGAGAAAATATTCAAAAAAGTATTTTACAGTCTGTTGAATAAACATCCAGATTATCGTGACACGTCCACATGAAAGGTCCACTGTAGACTAACTTCTTCCAAAAGCAGCAGTGACTGCCCTCTTCTTAACAGAAAAGTGGATTTTTACTTTTAACAAAGTTCACAGTTGTTTTCACAGTGTCCCTCTGCTTTTATGCTCATGACGTTCAGTTCAGCTCTGCTACTTTCTGTTTAAAACATTTATAATTTAATTAGCTTCCAGGAAAATTTGTGGCAGCACCAGGTCCAGATGGCTCTCCGTGTCTTAAAGGGGGCAGTCCTCTTTTTAAGACAGCAGCTAAGAGAAAATCACATGCATTTTGTTACACAGTAAATTGTTTCTGAGTAGCGAGTGAAAAGTTACAGACAAGAACTGCTGGGGAGTAGGGAGTTTAGTTTTTATTAAAATGCTAGAGGTTTGCATGGAAAAATCATTTTTCAGTAGGGAAGTTATTGTTAGTAACACTCAGGATTACGTGATAGCCAGTGGGAACTCATTGCAGAGCTGTAAATTACAGAGTTGCATTTGGAAACATGTGATTAGTGGGGAACTCATTGTAGAGTAGTAAGGTACACAGGAACACGTCAGCCATGAGAACTTACTGTGGAGTAGTAAGGAATGGTTACAGACAGGAACACGTATTAGCAGTGAGGAACTTGCCAGAGTAGTAAGGTACAGAGTTCCACACAGGAACACGTCAGCAGTGAGAACTTACTGTGGAGTAATAAAGAATGGTTACAGACAGGAGCACGTGTTAGCAGTGAGGAACTTACTAGAGTAGTAAGATACAGAGTTACACACACGAACATGTCAGCAGTGAGAACTTACTGTGGAATAGTAAAGAATGGTTACAGGCAGGAGCACGTGTTAGCAGTGAAGAA
This sequence comes from Protopterus annectens, assembly GCF_019279795.1. Lineage (NCBI taxonomy): Eukaryota > Metazoa > Chordata > Ceratodontiformes > Protopteridae > Protopterus > Protopterus annectens. The sequence continues at coordinate 35,864,637 of NC_056748.1, forward strand.
CTTACTAGAGTAGTAAGATACAGAGTTACACACACGAACATGTCAGCAGTGAGAACTTATTGTGGAGTAGTAAAAAATGTTTACAGACAGGAGCACGTGTTAGCAGTGAGGAACTTACTAGAGTAGTAAGGTACAGAGTTCCACACAGGAACAAGTGTTAGCAGTGGGGAATTCACTGTAGAGTAGGAAGTTCAGAGTTACACACAGGAACACGTGTTAGCAGTGAGGAATTCACTGTAGAGTAGTAAAGTACAGAGTTACACATAGCAACGCGTGTTAGCAGTGAGGAGCGTATTAGAGTAGTAAGGTACACAGGAACACGTCAGCAGTGATAACTTACTGCAGAGTAGTAAAGAATGGTTACAGATAGGAACACGTGTTAGCAGTGGGCTACTTATTGTAGAGTTCTCAGGTACAGAGCTACACACAGGAACTCCTGGTAGCACAGGGAACCCAGTGGTACTAATATGCAGTCTCACATGGAGAAATAACTGATATTAGCATGTCACTCATTGCTGAGTTGTAAGGTGCAGAGTTAGACACTGGATCAACTGTTGGTAGTAGGGAATTCACTGCTGAGCAGTAAAGTACTGTCAGATTCTAGAACTAGTAGGAGTACAAAGTTTACCTAGAAACCACTGAAGTTCTAGTTACCTTTTTTTCTTATGATGATGTTTGGTTTCACTTTTACAGAACATGGCAGACATCACGTCAGCTTATAAGGGAGCCGAGAGCAATGAGCCAGCCAAATATAGCTCAACATGTATTTCATGCTTTGAAAGATTAAATTTGAATAGGCTAATTGTTGATCAAAAAGGCCTGGGTAAGACTATATACCAACAACAGACATTATTTAGAAACATTGGACATTATTACACACAGATCAGGACATACATAGGATTGTTGGTGATAAACCATCCTTTGGATACAAAAACAAGAAATCATTAAAACACAAGTTATGTTATCCCAAATCAACCAACCAATTAACTAAATAGGACTACATCTAGTTATAGGATGAGGAGATGTAACAACTGCTCCTATTGTATACTGACGTGTATGTGTCCTTCATACATCCCAACAATAACAAGGGGTTTTCGCATCTGCCCTCAGCTGACTGTAATTTCAAGGATCTAGTCTATCTTGCATTATGTAATGGTTTTGTTCGCTCTATGTAGGCAAAACAAATAGGTGCCTATGGGAGCGCATTTGTGACCACTTATACTGTGCATGTAGGGTCATGAGCTATAGTGCACTGGCAAAACACATGATAAACACAGGCATGGAACATGCTTTTAGGTTTGTAGCACTAGAATTAATTTATGATAACATCAACAAGGGAGACCTTGTGAACAGAACTTATCAGGCAGAACATAAGTAGATTTTGTATTACAAGCACGCTATTACCCTGGGTTGAATGACAGCATATCAATACAACCTACTTTAAGAGCAAGACCTTTGAAAAAGAAGTAAGCTGTATGTACATTTTCCTGCTATGTTAGTTTTATCAGATATATTTTAATTAGTATCTATGCATTTTTTACATATATATGTTCTCTGAGATGTTTATACTCACATCTATCTAGATTTTGCATACCATATATGGTTTTATGTGATAGAGTGTTTGTAGCTTTAAACATATATTTGTGTAGTTACTATGGCAGCTAATAATACTGGATGCACTTTGTTCTGATTGGTTGATTGTGACTGCTTTTGCACTTTTAAGATTGTAGTTTTGAAATGCGTTTTAGATCTGATGAAGCTTATTACGAAAGCGCTTATCTGTATTTTATTCTGTCATTAAAACTTGTGTTCTGCATCTGCTCTGGACTACCTGGAGAAGAATTTGTTTGTTTATTTCCATATAATTATATACTTTATGGGGTCGAGAGAGAGTTTGGATGACATCTAATCGACTGCATTTGGTCAGTTATACAAATAGTCAACAGGTGTGTGAGATCAACATTTCTAGGTAGGGGAATGTTCCCTTTCTGCAGGAATTGTGGAATCTCAGAGTTGAAATATATATATATATATATATATATATATATATATATATATATATATATATATATATATATAAATAACTTGCAGAGGGTGTGGGGGTGCAGGGGTCTTGACCCCCTGCAAAAAATAATGTTTTAAAGTTGCATGTGCCAAAGTTCTTCCTTGGCTTATGCATACTTGGTAGTCAAAGTTTTGGTTTTTGACATTGAGTGGTTTACCTTCAGGATGTCAACATACATGCTGGTCAACCAACTGAAAGTAAATCATATATGTACATGTATATCTATATATGTTTGTATATATATCTGTGCTGAGTTGGACAGATGAACAGCTAGTAGTGGACTAGAATATTCTGAAGAGTAGGAGGGTTCTGACGTATGGCAGCAAGAACTTAACATGGCTGTTGTGGATAACTGGAATTTGGTGTATGAGTAGCATGCATTGTCAGGTAATTTGTTACTGAACAGTAGTAGTCTCCTTTCAGCTTTTCCCGGTTAGGGGTCGCCACAGCAGAACTCCGGTCCGCTAATGACTGGCAGTGGATTTTTACGGTGCCGATTTGCCAGCCCAACAACCAACCTTCAAAGAAGGCACACCCATTCACGCACGCACCTACTGAACAGTAAGATACTGTGTTATTGAAGCAATGCATTCAGCCCACATGGTCTCAGAAAGGAATACTCCTCAGCATGCATGACCTAGGCTAGACAGCAGAGATTGTTGTATTCCGTCTTAGTTATTTCCATGAGTTTACATCCTGGCCTTTTAAAGTCATGCACTGTTTAAAAAAAAGTGAAACATTTTCCCAAAAATTTGTTGGAGAAATCTTTATATGCAAACTGGTAAATGCAGTATTTGTGCCACTAAAATAAATCTGTCAAAATACAAAGTTAAACATGCTGTCAAATTTAAAGGCAGGAATACATTAAGGATAGGCAAAGTGTGTATCTGTTTATGGTGTAGGTTGTCATTCTTCTGTGAAGCATATTTTTGTGTTTTTTAAGTATATATATCCTCATGCAGTACTACACATGTGGCCACAGCTGTACAGAGAAGAAGACATGCAGAAATTATGGCTTTTAGCTGATTTGTAGCATAACATCCCCTGTCTGCCACCTTTACTCTGCCTTAGCAAGTATAATTTGTCAATACAGAAAGAATGTCTGCCGCTCTTACCTGCTCCTTTTCCTGTGCCCACCCCAACCTCACCCCAAAATTCAGTTTCAGCAGATTTGTACACAGTGGTCAGGAACAGGGTTTACTTTTAAAGTATCCAATCAGTTGTACTGATCTTCTTTTACTCTGCAACTATTGTGAATTTGAAGCCCCCCTGGATTTAGTGGAACTGCTTTCTAAGGGTCTTTCATTTGTACTTTCTAAATGGGCAGATTTGGCTACATCTTTACTGGATCTTAAAATGTTTATGTGTAAGTTGAACCTTAATGTTTTATTGGGGAACCAAACTGGCATTAATAGTGACTTCAGGATATCTAGTGTTTTTAATCCACTCTTAAATAACACCATTTACTTTTTTGAAAAACTGTGTGAATTGGACATAAGATGTGCATTAAATAAACCTTTAGACCAATGTAACAGATATAATATTTCTATGAATGAAAGAAATGCTTTGAATTTGTTAAAAACATATAAGATAAGAGTGTTAAAACCTGATAAAGGTGGAGGTCTGATATTTATGCATGAAGTTGACTATGTGAATAGAATGTTGAGTATTTTGAGAACTGTTGCATATGTTCAAGTCCCTTTGAATGAGTTTAGTGGTCCCTGCCAGCTTATTAGGTCTCTTATTAATGATTTATTTATTGAGGCAAGGATTGATGATACTTTCAACTATTTTAATATTGTTGCCCCTGTAACCCCCGTGACTTTTGGTTTGCCCAAGATCCACAAGGACTTGTGAAATCCACCATTCCGCCCTATTGTGGATGGGAGGAAATGCATTACCTTTGGCTGTGCTAAATTTGTGGACTTAAAATTAAAGAAGTACTTGAAAGAAGAGCCCAAATCTGTCGTGATTCTTGGGATTTTTTAGCCACGCTGAATTCTTTGGAATTTAATGCTAGCTATAATTTCCTAACTATTGATGTTAGGGGTTTATACATGGTCATTCCACAGAACACTGGTATTGGGTGGAACAGAGAATTTTTGCATAAAAAGGGTGCCCCTGGTGAAGAGAGAGATTAAATTGAGTACCTGCTTGATGTCATCTTATCCAACAACTTTATATTATTCAATGGGGAATATTATTTGCAGAAAACAGGGGTGGCGATGGGGTCTCCATGTGGAGGGGGAGCTTTGCCAATTGTGTAATGACTTATTGGAAGAATTTTTATTCAACAGTAACTTGTTTAAAGAAAGGGTGTATTGTTTCACCCGATTTTTGGATGACATTTTTATCATCTTTAAGGCAATTACAATGTGGCTTCTACCTTTGTGGATTTTATATCTGGGTTTACTAATTTCCTCCAATTTACCTTTGAATTTGGTTCTGAAAGCATTTCCTATTTGGATGTATTGTTAACTAAAGACAGACCAAATGACAGATATGTGGCTAGAACATTTAGGAAGGCCACATGTTCAAACACCTTTTTTCACTTTGAAAGCTTCCACCCATTCCCCAGAAGAAAGCTGTAGTAAAGGGACAGTTCGTGAGGGCTGCCAGGATGATCACTTCAAATAGTGACTTCCTATTAGAATGTGAACATCTGAAGAATATGTTCTTAAGGAGAGCCTATCCTCTTGACCTCCTGGAGCAATTTGTAGCTGAAGTAGTGACAAAAAGAGACACGGGTTGGTTTAAACCAGTTCTTGACAGGAGTGGTAATACCCCTGCAATAGGTGAAACTGAAGGGGTAGGTGTTGGTTTAATTCAAACACTTACTAATAGATCCGACTATTCTTTGAAGTTTATTACCCCTTTTTCACTTGATGCTAGTCTAATTAGAGACATTTTGGTCAAAAATTGGGAGGTCATTTTAGATGCTCCTTTGATTAGACAAAAAACTACTGACTCTCTAGGTGTAATTTTTAAATGTGGTAGTAATATAAAAAATATCCTTGAGACAAAAGAAAATGTTACCATCTTTAGGACAGGGATGTCTAAATGCGGTAGATGCATTTTTTATCAGTACATAGAAGTAACAAATAGATTTTTGCATCAACAACTATACCTATGCCATCAAGGGGAAATTTAATTGTGAGAGTCCTGGAGTGGTTTATCTTGTGAAGTGCCAAATTTGCCCTGGGCTTTACATTGGTAAAACCGAAAGACATTTTAGACAGAGAGTCTATGAACATCAATATAATATCAGTAGGGAAAACAATCCAAATGCACTAGCAATGTATATTATGGAAAATTGTGGGCATCGTTTTCACTATTTAATAATTGAGCAAGTGAAGAAAAATCTTGGGGGTGGCCCATGGCCCCTCTGACTGGAGGTAACTCTGTTGGCAGTTAAAATTGAATGGCTATGTTTACCCAGGACTGAACGAACAATGCTCCCTGAAATGTAATTTAAAGCTGAAGGCATTAGAAAGATGATTGTTGGCTTTATGAATATGCAGTACTGTAGTTTATAATTTATGTGTATGAATCATTAATAGTTCTTATTGTGAACTGGTCTACAACCATTAGATTTCTATATGGTTAGTTTTAGTATATTTAAGTATTATATATAGTGAATTTTTGGAAGTATGTTACTTTAAATGTAGGATGTGTTTTATGATGTCATAACTGTTTTCTTATTTAAGCTCTAATGTGTTTCATAAATTTTTCTGAAGATGTTCATTTACTGACTGTGAAAGAAAGTGCTAACATAAACTGTTTTTGGAGATAACCACTGCCTTGGTTTATTAACCTGCTTCCAAGCCCTCCTGCTAATTGCTGCAACACCTGGTTCAAAAATCAGTCTTTGGTCACATAGGTCACACTCCTAACTTTGTTTTTCTGTACCCTGAAGCTGGCTAAACCTTATCATTTTGTTGGATATCTTATAAACATTGCATTTCCAACAATTGTTTAGGACATTTACATCTGCATTTTTACTGATACGTGTCCATGAATGTTGCATTTAACAAGCAAAGAAAGGATTTTTGTTACAAAACAAGAGTTGATGTTGTACAACGGAAGGTGCAAAGCAGAATGAGACCTAATCAAAAATTGTGCCCCCCCCCCAAAAAAAAAATGAAGGTAAAGCATAAGATATTTGAAGCCCTGCATTTTACCTTAAGAACTCAATACTGTAAGGAAAGTTCTGAAAAGACAAATGACAGATTTTAATTTGATGCGCAATTGAACCTGACAATGGCAATAAAATGTGGATTTAATCTAGTGTTCTTTAATCAGGTAAGTTACATTGAGACTTATGAAAGCAAGGCATGCTCTCTTTTTTAACTTTATATATAATTTTTTTTTATTTCATATCATAGCCTGAACCAAATCAGATATCTTCTATTCATTGCTTGAAGAAGACATTTTGATATTTTTGTTTATATATAAAAATGACTGGCAGTATTGTTTACGGTAGATGAAAAGGTGAATGCATATTACAGTGTAATATATCTGAAATCTGTTTTCCTTTTTTCCTAGGTAAGAGGACCATGCAACAGAACATTTGCTTTGTTGCCTTCAGTTTTCATGTTTCTGTTTAGCTGCGTATTTGGCCTGGACAAAGGTATAGTAGACTCAGTGCATGGTCTGTTGAACATTGGAGGATGCCGCATAAACATTTAGCTTAAGCCTTTTATAAAAGTATGGTAGTATTAAAGCATTGTGTGTGAGACCTTTCCTTGGGATAGAGCAGGTATAGAGCAGTGTTGGTGCATGCTGGGTAAGTTGCCATTGCATGGTATAATCCAGAATCATGATGTGTTTGTATGCTTAGTGCTACAATATATTGCATTCTTGGAATATGTTACATGAGCTTTTTTCATGGCATTGTAAAGTGTTGCATCTTGGAATATAAGCATGGTAGGTTGTGGAGATGGAATGTACTGTTCATTTCCTTTCTGATATATTGCCGTGCTGAAACATGCTGGGGTAAGCACTTTTTGTGGTAATTTGCATTGCTGGAGTTTGGTGTGCATATCCCTTTTGCATAACGTATTACTGTGCTAGATCCCCCTACAAGGTCCATCCCCCCCTGTGTAGCACAGTGTTGGCATGTGTATGTTAGCCCTTTCCATTGTATGCTCTACTGTTGGAAGTACTGTATGTTAGTCTTTTGTTTCTTCAAATAAAAAGTGCTGTTTTCATTTTGTTATTGACTTTTAACATGTCACCCTTGATGTTTTGTCCTAGAAGCAAGTAGTACATTTTGAGAGTGGGTATTGTCAGTGTGCAAATGGTCCTTGAAGTTACCCGCCTTGTAAATCCTATGATCGTAACTCGAAAGCTGATAACACATTCTGGTTTTCTTTCACATTTACCAAGTTCATTTAGTCTTTTAAATTTGAAAAATAAAAGTTAAATCAGCTAAGTAAACTTTATTTTTCTAGTATTATTTCTTAGAGCATGTTTGATTTCACTTGATTACTTGCTACTTAATTAGCTACAGATGTAGTAAGGACGGTAGTGTGACTTATTCTTAAAATGAGGAATCTACAGACTTCAGAATTTGTAAATTCTAAGGCAAAGCTGTTGTTGTTTTCTCCCACACCTCCCAGTCTGTCTCTGTTTGCTCACTAATTTGTTCTCCCCTTTTGTAATGAACTCTCTGCTGCACTTTCACCCCTGGCTTATTCCGTAGCCATTATCCCAAAGCGCACTGCAGTCACCTTGGTTCAGGTAATATTAGGGGATTTCTTCGGTGGACCAACACTTAGGTTCATCTTCTGCACCGCTCATGCTTTCAACACTTTTTCACAGAAGCTTCTAGTCTTGAAAGCAAACATGCCAACAGCACAGCACACTGCAATGTCAGAAGCAGAGTATATGAATCAACCATTTCTTTATTACTCTTACAGTTTGGATCTTGAGTCTGATACCCATCACTGATAATTTCCCTAATCTAATGCTTAAGTTCGAATATACAGAATGTCCATTTCACCACCAGATAAGCAGTCGTAATGTAAACTGACATTGTCTACATGGCCTGGGAGAGCAGTCAAATATAAAGCAGTTATAAATACAAATGGTTCAACTTAGCCACTTGCAGATATCAGAGGAAGAATGGCCTGCATTACTGCTAGAAAGATGGCAATAACTGACAGGTCATCATTCAGGAATTTTGGGGAGGTCCTGCTTTTAGTACAAAGGTCTTTATCAGGATCATTTCACTACGATAGCTGAGGGGAGTAATGCCATGGTTTCTGGAAGAAAAGAAAACTCGCCCAGTCCTAGCCAACTTGTTCTTTCACATATGGGATGACAACCGGCCCAAGCTGAGGATCTTGTGTTTGTTATACACTGTATGATTCTGCTGGGCCTTACAGTTGTGGTGTCAGGAAGATTATAGAGTCACTTTGAACAGAGAGCCCAGGAACAAGGGAGGAGGTATAACCAACAGGTAAATGTGGAGCTTCAAAGATGCTATTTTCTCAACCCCTGGAATAGACTTCCAGAATGGGTAATAGAGTGGGAGTCATGAAAGTGTTTAAGGGGACTTGGGACAGAAACAGGAAGCAGGGAGTGAAGGGGTGGGGTACAGAAAGGTAAGTGACTTAAATGTGAGGGCTGCATAGACCAATAGTCTCCTTCTACCATTGTAAGAATGTAATATGCTAGAAAAGCCATTTCAATTATATATTGCAGTATTACAGTACAGCGTATAAGCCGCGATGGTACAGCGGTAGCGTTGTTGCCTCACAGCAAGAGGTTCTCCTGTTCGATTCTTGGCTGGAGTGCCTTCTGTGTGGAGTCTGCATGTCCTCCCCGCAGTCGAGTAGCCTTCAAAAGACATGGGTGAATGGGCATGCCTTTGCTGAAGGTTGGGCGTCGGTCTGGCAACTCAGCACCATAAAAATCTACTGCCAGTCATTAGCGAACCGGAGTTCCGCTGTGGCGACCCCCTAACCGGGAAAAGCCGAAAAGACAAACAAACAGTACAGCGTATGAATCTTTTCAGCAGCTCACTGCAGTGCTGTAGCATGAGAGGTAAGTTGTCTGGATGGCATTGTGCAGTGCTGTTGTAGTTTTGTGGTGTAGTACTATGAGGGGGCATGATGTGTAAGTGCTTTCCTTGAAGAATTGCAGTGATGCAGCAGAGTGACCATTTACATGCTGGGTATATTGCAGTACTGCGCCATGCTTGGTTAACTTTATGCATGGTATATTGCACTACCACAGCTTGCTGGGTTAACCACATGCATGGTATATTGCAGTGCTGCAGATTGCTGGGTTAACCCCATGCCTAATATATGGAAGGGCTGATATATGCTGATTAAGATCTGTGTGTATTATATTTTAGTACTGCAGCATGCTAGGTTAGCCCCCTGCATAGTATGTGGCAGTGATATATCATGATTGTTAGCCCTTGCACACGTTGCAGTGTTGAAAGTTACTGGGCGATTCTTGTGTGCTTTATATTGCAGTACTGAAACTAATCCTTAGTCCTTAGTCCCACCAGAGGCTCCAATATCCTAGACCTGGTCATTACCAACATGGGAAATCGATGCTCCACACCTGTGGTCACCCCCTCATTGGTCAGGCCTGGCCATAAGCTAATCACCCTTGGTATCCACATCCCTCCCCCACCCCCCAGTAAGGAAACCTCCATAAAAAACTTCTCCAAATCCAACTTCATGCTACTCAACTCAGAAGTGACAAACTTCATGACACCCATGCATACAGGAACTGAAAGTTCGACTGCTGAATCCTACACCAAGGCACTGTACGAGTACATCCACTCGTGCATGAATTGTGCCATCCCCAATAGAACCAAGGTGCTCTCCTCCAAAAAAAGGAAGCCAATCTGGTGGTCCCCTGCCATAAACAAACTTTACAACAAAAGGAAGAAACTGTTGCAGAAAAGAGGAAAATCCCTGGATGCAAAAAAAACTCCCTTACCAGCCTCAGTAAGAAGCTGAGATCCCTCATAAAATCCTCCAAAGCTAGTTACGAAAATAAAATTGCCATAGATTCTAAAGACACCCACAAGGCATTCTATAGTTATGTCAAGAATCTAAATGGCAATGCTCAAATCTGCTCTGAGCTACAACAGAATGGCATTAAATATACTGATCCCAAGGATATTGCCAATATCCTGGCAGATCGATTCAGTGCCAACTTCACCCCCCTCTCACCCCTTAAAGAGCCCATCTCAGTACCAAAAGATTGCCAAATTCTGGTAATAACAGCCACACAGGTAAAAAACACACTCACCAAAGCTAAGAATACAGCATCCTTGGGACCAGACAACATCCCAGGCTGTGTACTACGTGAACTACAAAATGAACTGGCGCATCACCTAAGTGTCATTTTTAATCATAGCCTCACCTCAGGCTTTGTGCCCACTGAGTGGCGCACAGCTACAGTTATCCCACTCCACAAGGGGGATCCAACTTGAATCCTGGGATGTACCGCCCCATCAGTCTGATGAGCCTGATCTGCAAGGCCATGGAGCGTATTATCATGGAACTTATAAACAAAGACATTGGCAACCTTCAAACACTGGACCCCCATGCAGTTTGGGTTCGTGAAGGGCCGATCTTGTCTCCTGAACCTGATTGACTTCTTTGAATAAGTCTCCAGTGCCATGGACACGGGTAAGGTGGTCCACACAGCCTATCTGGACCTTGCCAAGGCCTTCGACACCATCCCCCACTCTGGAATCATAGATAAACGTACTAAGCTGGGCACTAATCCCTACATCACTCAATGGGATGCCAACTGGCTTACTGACAAAACCCAGACTGTAAAAGTAGCCGACTCCAAATCCAGCTCCAGACAAGTGGAGTACCTCAGGGTTCAGTCCTGGAACCGCGCTTGTTTGGCATGTACTTCTCTGAAGTACAGGCCAACACTAAGAGACTCTGGCTAACAAAGTTCGCAGATGACTGCAAACTGTGAGCCATTATTGAATCCCCAAATTATGTGGATATTCTACAAAAGGGCCTTACAGAAACAGATGCTTAGTGCCAGAGCCGTGGGCTCAAACTCAATGCCAAGAAATGTATAGTTATCCCGTTTGGGAAAAAACATGTACCCGTGAATTACCACATAGGTGGCAATACACTAAACATTGAAAGTGTGATAAGAGACTTGGGGACACAAGTGGACAGTGGCCTCACCTTCAATAACCACATCGTCACAACAGTCAGGAAATCCTTATATGTGACACAACTCATCACTAAGGGCTTTTCATCCAGGAAAAAGGAGGTCATTGTCCCACTGTACTCATCCCTCATTAGACCCATTATAGAATACAACGTCTTGTTTGGTATGTACCTCTCAAGACATCTGAAACAACTGGAAAGGCCGCAGAAATACCTCACTAAAAGAATCACAGGCCTAAAGCAGATGCCCTATGCTGACTGTCTAAGAAAACTCTACCTATACCCTGTCGCATATCATCTACTTAGAGGCGATCTCTGCTTAACATACAAGGCCATGTCAAACCCAGAGCTGTTGGACATGCTACACTTAAAGAAATCCCAATCCCTCAGAGCCACACGCTCCAGGGATGTAAACCTTGTTATCACAATGAACAAAACATGCTGGAGGGAAAGGTTCTTGATCCAGAGACTCCCCAGACTCTGGAATAGACTACCCACATATGTCAAGCAGAGCGCCTCTTTGGCCCTCTTCAAAAGGAACCTTGATGATTGGATGGGAGATAGGAAATTCACCCCGGGGATCGTCAGTCGCCCTGCTAGACAGCGGTCCAGGGAAGTAAATACTGTGGGAAGAAATAGCCAGGGAATTGTTATGACTAGGCTTGTATAGGCCCTAGGGCTGATAGCGTAGTACCAACCTATGAACCTATGCTGGGTTAGTCCCTCGCATGCTGTTGCAGTGCTTGCAGCATTGCCTTTGTCATTTGAAATAGTATATGCTGCTGTACTGAAACAATTATAGTGCAATGTGCATGGTGAGCCAGCCATTTCCATTTTATTATGCAGTGTTGCACCGTTCTGTGGAAATAATTTCATGCTGTGTTGTGGTGTTGCATGTTTGGTAAGCCTTTTCCATGGTAAACTGCAGTATTGGTATAAGCTGCATATGTTGGTATTCACCCACTGGGATCAGTACATTCCATTTCTGATGAATAAATCTACTAAATGACTAGTGTTAGCTTTTCCTTGGGGGGAGAGTGCCACATAAACACCATTTTCATTAATTTATGTATTATAATATTTAAAATCTTGGTTTACCCCTATGTTTTCTGCAGGCAGTTTATGTTTTAACTAAAATTCAAAATTTGTAGTCTGTTATTAAGTTTGTCAACTGTGGTTTATTTGCTTAAACTCGTATTTGAAAACAGCTTAAGTAAGCTTTACCAAATTTACTGAACTAAACAGGCAAACAATTGTTCTAATCAAGTCGTTTACAGTTCTTAGTGTTGCTCAGGTAAATGGGTGTACTTCACCTTACTAGGTGCAGACTCTACCTAGGACAATCCTGTTCCTTCTTGGAAGACCATCACAACGTAATTCTGAATGTATTTTTATTTTCTCTGAATTGGTGCTTCCTCAGAGGTAGTATAATTACACATAAGGATATATGGGCAAATCCCCCACATTATGAGATACAAATAAGTGCAGCCCCCCCCAACAAAGTTACTGTTTAGATGTTATTTTTGTTATAGTTTGCCATCATGGTCACCTGCACTGCTGGTAAGCTATGACCAGCAAGTTCAGTAATCCTGACTTCTCTAGGTTATAGTAAGCCCAAATAAGTGTGCTGCATGTGGTACGAAATGTTTCTAGTTTGTTTTTTGTGTTAGTCATTGTTTGTTCTGGAGTTAAATTCTGTTCAGTTAGCACATGTGGAACTACTGAACTTTCTGTCTGTCTGTTTTTACAGTTCCTGTCAGTAACGGTTTCACACTGGGCATCAGAAGTTTGATGTATTAACACTTGAGTGGTTCCTTTTTCCTACACCACTGTCACATGACTGCTGTGTTATATTTGTCTCCTGTTTGTTTAATTTTTATAGTTGTCTTTTCTATTCCATTTGTGTATCTGATAACCAGTCTCTTATCTGCCTTGGTTACTTGGTTGGGTTTCATCTGATTTCTTGGATTACGTTACCATGTGTTGACCCATTATTCGCCAAGTACTGTTTTAGCACAGCTGATTGGCCAAAATGTCATTTAGATGAATTGGTAACATTGTACATAGATGGTACTTGGATCATGAGAGCTGAATTCATTACATCGCAGCTTATTAAAAGAACCCCTCCCAAAATCATAAGTAAGGTAAACAGTTTTGGAAGAAGGCTGTATCTGTATTCCCATTTCCCTCTTAATTTAATATAGCAGTTCCATGGATGCAGTAAGAATGGAGATTTTGGAATCTTTTGGCCATTTTTGGTTTTGTTGAAATGAAACCAGAAAAAAAAATGTTCTAATGTTCCCATTAATTTTATCTCATTAACAAGCTAGCCTGAGTAGAATTTCACACCTCCTGACACTCACAGATTTCCTGGCTGGTCAGCCTTCACCTTAGTTAATTCCTAGGAATGTAGTTTTACAACCTACTTGTGAGCAAACCTATATTTTTGACAAACCAGGGAAGTTGCAAAAAAGTTAAAATATGAAAATTATTCAACACGCAGTCATCGTCACAATGGTGACATGAATGCCAGTGGCAGATTTTGGCCCCCTTTTTAAAGCCATTGTACATTGGTGGAATAAAAAAAAAGGAAGACATGCACTGTTCTTTTGCTAAAATAAAAAAATGTGCTACCAAAATGGTACATTTCTTTCTGTTTCAACTACTAACACTTTTTTTAGTGTCTGAATGAAAGATGAATCCAAGATGCTATTGGAGGCTGCAGTCAGGTGATCCATTTGATAATCTATAATTGTTGCTCCAACTGTATCTCCATTCTACGTGTGTGAAAGCACATTTGGTGATGGATCATAGCGAGAATTCAGTTGCAAAAAAAGAATTTCAGCACTAGCACTGACTAATGGCTGGTAGGGATTAGTCAGAAAGTGTAGAGTTGATCATAAGGATTATCTGTTACAGCAGTTTGTGAGTAAGCAAGGAAGAGCAGTGTTCTGAGACCCTGAGGTAACTTTTTCTTAAGCAGGGCTTGAAAAATTCCTACCAAAATGGTACAGTTCAGAATGTACCTTATTATGCACACTACTGTTCTCTTTGAATCTCTTCTATGTGCTTGTCCTGAGTTGGGTAGTCAGGTTACCCCCTTCAAAACGTCTTTGAGGGCAAATGTATTTTTAACACATTGTCATTTCTGCGAGGTCATTCATTTAATAATGTTCATTTTGATGGCGTTCATACATTAACTTGTGACATATTAATAATTTGCAGTTTATTGCCGCTTGTATGATTAGCACTTTGTCAAAATGTTTGTTTTGTTTAATTTATAATCGGTTTCATTAACTCTGTAAAACTTTTTAGTTGTTATGCTGCACTCCATTATCAATTATATGATGGCCATTAAAGCCAGTAGACTTTTATGCATTGTCATATATTGTTCCTGTCCCAGGGAAAGTGTACATTTTAATGCAGTCCAAATGTATCAGTAGAAGTAACAATATTGCGAACTAGCCATATAATGCAAAACTGAGAAGTACAATTCTTTGTTGCTACATTATATCAAATCAGTAGCTCTGGAGGAAGTAAACATCGCTCTTGTATTTAGTAGATTATGCTGACCACTTCTTTGGGGCAGTGAAAAACCTGGCAGCACATAAAATGGTTTGGTTGTTGAAGAGAGCTTCAGATAATATCTGTAACACATTTAGTTCTAATGCTTTAATTGTAATAGCCTAGATGTAAATTTTACATAGCAGCCTCAACTGTCAGGGAAGTGTTTCTTTATCAGTGAGTGACTGCATCTTAGTAATTGAACAAAAAAATATTCAATTGAAGTTAATTTGCTGGTAAAGTTCATCATAAATGTTGTGTCTTTCTAGATTAAGTGGAATGGGGCAGTGATGTACCCCGTGGGTAGTGGGATAGTTCTAACGTACTCTTTGTCATGTTTGCATTTCAATACTGGGTAAACAATTAGTGACAAGTCCCAGTAAATTGCTAGCATCTCTAATTTCCACAGTACAAAGTAAAACCTGATCCAGCAAACAGGAAAAGCTTCCCAATGCTTCACCTTGAGTTTGGAAAAGCTGAGTCATTCTGTAAATTTTAACTGAGAAAGATGCCCCTGTATGTGGTGTTACAAAGACATGTTAATGTAAGTTTTCTGTAGTTCTTTGCATACTCGCCTTCCTACAGTCAGAAACTATTTTTTTCTTTCGCTGAGAAGAGTGTGTACTTCATTTGGCGCACTGTTATCCGTTCTCCTCGAATCTTTTCTCTGTGTGTCTCTTCTGATATTACATGCGTGTTACTTTAATAAAGGAACAAGTATTTGGTCTCCCACAATTAGCGTTTAAGTCTTGAGCAGCAATTTTCTGTAAGATGGATGTTGGCATATTTGACATCATAATTAATTCATTCATTTTCTTGTACCCAGTTTATCGCATTCAGGGCCCTGAGTTGGGTAGTAAGGTTACCACCTCCAAAACATCTGTGAGGGTTAATGCATTCATTTTTGACAAAATTGACAGTTACCACAACATTTATAAATGATGTGGGACAGTGCTACCAGATATCCTCAACGATTTCTAACATGAATAATCTAAATTCTCGAAGTCTGCTCTGTAACTGTTGGTTTTGTGGAGACTCTCAATGCATAAATCTGCCAACTTTCAAACGCCTTTGGGTTATATTCCATGACTTAGACATAACTTAGACATAATGCATGCTTTATCACCTGTATGATTAGGGTCTATATCACGTAGTCGAAGTATGACAACTTCAAACGTGATATGATTGAGACCATATGTTCGAAGTTGTCATACTTGGAACTCAAAAAATAAAAAAACAGGAACAACGTCCTGACAGCTGTAAGCAGGGGGGCAAGCCCCCCTGCACCCCCCTGCTCTTTAAATATACCAACTCCAAGACCACACTGCAGTACAGTAAAGGGAAAATTCCCTTTACCGCATTGTAGTGCTGTCTCCAAGTTGGTATATTTAAAGAGCGGGGCATGCAGGGGGGCTTGCCCCCTGCTTACAACCCTTTATTTTCTTTTTTGTTGTGTTTTTTTTTTACGTATTCATAATTCTGTACATTCAAACATTTAGGTTCGAACATATGGTGTTCGAACATACAGAATTTCGACTATGTGATATTGACCCGTATGATTACATACATGTATTACTAGGTCTATAATGGGCATGCTTTATCACCTGTATTATTATATAGATGTATTAATAGGTCTGTAACGGGCACAACCACTGAGAAGTGGGTTATTGTTCACTTACCAGGAGCTTGGTCTTCTCATTGTAGCTCTCAGCTCGCCATAATTTTTCAGAATGGCCCATGCAAAACTCCTGATTTTCTGATCAGTCGCGGAGGATTAAAGTGAGTAGATATGCCAAGCATGAGTTTCATATTTCTTATTCTTCAAGAAATACATGTTGATACAAAATCTGCTGTTGGATTAACTCTAAGTGAATTAGCTAAATACTTTAAAAATTGTCTTTCATTTTCTGTCTTCATTCCCCTTTAATCTTTGAGTTGAAAACTATGAATTCTCACTGGTTGGTGGCCTTCTACACAATTCAACAATGATGAAAATATTCTAGACATTTTATTTAAATTAAGAGAAGTAATAATTATAATACACTATTTTGGGTTCATATGCACCACATAAAATTCAAGGGACCCACGTATTTACTTACAAAAAAATTACTTCACTTTATTATGGTACTCACTGTGACTAATATTAACTTCAGTAGGACTCTATCCTAGGTTATAACAGTGCATATGCCAGATATGTCATGGAAGGGGACTGTGGCTTGGCATGGGCAACCAATCATCTCTTCCAGGCATGCATTGAAAATACTTGTACTATCTGTACGTGTGCCGCACAGGAAATATATGTTTCTACTACCACATCCACAACAAAATCATGTGCAACTCAATGTATATCGCTGTCTTTCCTCAGAAGATGTCGGAGCATCTTAAGTGATCTTTCTATACTCCCTAAACCCAGGGTCCCACTTTCCCTCTCCCACCCTGGTACTCAACTAACCAGACCCCCCCCCCCCCTTTGCAGATTCCTGGATCTGCTGCTGAATACATCTTCCAGATACAGTGATTTTTTTCTTATTGAGCAAGGACTTAAATGATATGTGCATTTTATTATTATGCAAACAGCTATTAATATCTCTATTGTCATAGCTGATAGACTCCATTTCTCATTGTGACTTTTGTTTTCTTCATTTTTCTGTAAAACAGTTATATCTTTGTCATTCAGTTTTCAGATATTTGCATAATTGTGATACTTATGCCTAATTTCCACATTTAACTGACAAATGTAAATATCTGCAAAACAGCGTTAGTTAGATATCAACTTTTAGTACAGAGCTTCATAGGTTCATAGGTAGGTACTAGGCTATTGGTCCTAGGGCCTTTACAAGCCTAGCCAAAAAGGTACCCTGGCTTTCACCACCCAAGAAAATTATTTTCCTGTGACCCTGTCAAGCAGAGCCACAGAAGTGATACCCAGGGTGAATTTCCTTTTTCCCATCCAATTATCAAGATTTTTCTTGAAGAGAATAATTCTTTGTTTGATATAGCTAGGTAGTTTGTTCCAGAGTATGGGAAGTCTCTGGGGCAGGAATCTATCCCTCCAGCATGTTCGGTTTATTGTAGTGACAAGGTTTAGGTCCCTAGAGCATGTAGCTCGGAGTGATTGTGGTTTCTTTAAGTGGAGCATGTCCCACAGCTCTGGGTTTGACATAGCTTTGTAGGTTAGGCAGAGATCGCCTCTGAGTAGGCAATATGAGACGGAGTAAAGCTGGAGTTTTTTGAGATGGCCTGCGTAGGGCATCTGTTTGAGGCTGACAATCCTCTTTGTGAGGTATTTCTGCGGCCTTTCCAGTTGTTGTAGATGTCTTGTGAGGTACATACCAAAAGGGGGTTGTACTCTATAATGGGTCTAATGAGTGACAAGTAGAGGGGGGAACAATGACCTCTTTTTTCCTGGATGAGAAACCTTTTGTAATGAGGTGTGCCATGTAGAAGGATTTCCTGACTACTGTTGCGATGTGATTATCAAAGGAAAGACTACTGTCCACCTGGGTCCCAAGGTCTCTTATCACACTTTCGGTGTTAAGTAGACTATCACCTATGTAGTAGCTCATGGGTACAGAGTTTTTACCAGTGAGGATGACAGTGCACGTTTTGGCATTGAGCTTGAGACCATGGCTTTGACACCAGGCATCTGTCTCCGTGAGGCCCTTTTGTAGGATGTCCACACCATTAGGAGTTTCGATTATGGCTCCTAGTTTGCAGTCATCTGCGAATTTCGTTAGCCAAAGACCTTTTGTGTTAGCCTGTACTTCAGAAAAGTAGATACCAAACAGGAGTGGACCCAGGACTGAACCCTGTGGTACTCTACTTCACACTGGTTTGAAGTCTGATTTGGAGTCTGCTACTTTCACAGTGTGTGTTCTGTCAGTGAGCCAGGTGTCAACCCATCTTGTGACATATGAATTTATACCTAGTTTAGGGAATTTATCTATAATTCCAGAGTGGGGGATGGTGTCAAAAGCCTTGGCGAGATCTAGATAGGCTGTGTGAACCACCTTACCTCGTTTATGGCTTTGGTGAAGTCTATCAGGTTTATGAGACATGATCTGCCTTTTACAAAACCGAACTGGGTGGGGTCCAGAGTTTAGAGATTACCAATGTCTTTGTGTATAAGATCCATGATGACACATTCCATGGCCTTGCAGACCAGGCTCGTTAGGCTAATGGGGCGGTAGTTCCCGGGGTTCATGGTGGCTCCCCTTTGTGGAGTGGGATAACCGTCACTGTGCGCCATTCAGTGGGCAGAAAGCCTGATATGAGGCTATGATTGAAGATGGTGCTTAGGTGGGGTGCCAGTTCATTCTGCAGTACGTGTAAAACGCAGCCTGGGATGTTGTCAGGTCCCATGGATGCTGTGTTCGTGGCTTTGGAGAGTGTGGTTTTTACCAGTGCAGCTGTGATTACAGGAACTTTGCATTCTTTCGGTATAGAGACGAGCCCTTTAGGGGGTGAGAGGGGTAAAGTTAGCACTGAACCTATCTGCCAGGATGTTGGCAATATCAGTTGGTTCTGTATATTTAGTGCTATTGTGCTGCACCTCAGAGCAGATCTGAGTGTTGCCATTGAGATTCTTGACATAGCTATAGAATGCTTTGTGGTTGTCTTTAGAATCAGTGGCGATTTTGTTTTCATAACTAGCTTTGGAGGATTTTATGAGGGATCTCAGCTTCTTACTGAGGCTGACCAGGGAGTTCCTCCAATCATGGGATTTTACTCTTTTTCTGCAACAGTTTCTTTCTTCTGTTGTAGAGTTTGTTTATGGCAGAGGACCACCAGATTGGCTTCCTTTTTTTTGCAGGATACCATCTTGGTTCTGTTAGGGATAGCACGATCCATGCACTTGAGTAAGTGCTTATAAAGTGCATTTGTGTAGGATTCAGCAGTCATACCTCTATTGTCCATCGGCATGGGTGTCGTGAAGTTTGCCACTTCTGTGTTAGGAAGTGTGAAGTTGGCTTTGGAGAAATTTTTTCCGGTGGTTTCCGTAATGGGGGGTGGGGGCGGGATGTGGATGTCTAGGGTGATTAGCTTGTGGTCAGATCTGACCAACGAAATTGACCTCTGGTGTGGAACACTGGTCACCCATGTTGGTAATGACCAGGTCTAGAATATTGCTGCCCCTGGTGGGGGTGTGAATAAGTTGATCCAAGGCATTGGAATTTATGAATTCCAGAAAACGTTGAGCAAAAAAGTTGGTACATGAGTAGTTTTCCCAGTTAATGGTGGTGTAGTTGAAATCGCCCATTATTAGGGTGTTGGGTTGTACCCTAATATTTTCCAGTGTGTCAAGAAATGAGGATTGGGAATCCTGGGGCATGGTGGGGGATCTGTAGCAAGTTACAGTTTGGACTGCGATCTTGCCCAGAGTTAGTTCCACTTGGATAATCTCAGATGCATTGTGCTGAGCAACTAGGCTGGAGGTGTGGATATCCTTAATGAATATGGACACGCCTCTCCCTTTAGTGTTTTGGTCTAGGTTAGTTGGCTGAAAGGTGTGGTATGAATTACAGCCTGGTAATGCAGGGGTGCTCTCTGGAGCCTTGAACCAGGTCTCTGTCACTGCACAGATGTCGATGTTCTCCATTTTAAGGAGTGCCTCGAGTGAATGCATTTTGAGGATTAGACTTCTAGCATTGAGTAGCATTACCCTCAGATTTTGCTTGCTTGTACCTGTTAAGGTGATGAATTTGTCATTTGAACCTTGCCTAAAAAAGGCACTATAGGGGGTGGCAACAGCCTTAGCCAGTATCCGGAATCCCAGGGGCAAAAGGTGAAGGCCATCTCTGGAAAGAATCGTGGTCTGTCGATCATGTCATCCCAGGCAGACAGATACTGGATCCCATTAGAATGACAACAGAAGTTTAGCCAGTTGTTGAAGTCAACCATTTTGTCCTTGTACTGTGGTATCATTCTGGGTCATGGCAGGATGCTACTCAAGGCTAGGGTCATACCTGCCTGGGCTACAAGATCAGAGAGCTCCTCCATGTGTCTTTTCATGTAGTCCAGGGAGGTACATCTCAGGTCATTCACACCAACATGGACAATTACAGAGTCATATTTGTACTTGTTGTGGAGTGACCTGAGTGCGTGCGTTATGTGGCAGATCCTGGCACTCGACAGGCAGTTGAAAGTAATTTTCTCCTTGTTTAGCCTGGTGAGTGGAACATCAGTGTGCCTGACTATAGACTAGAGTGTTGGGTACATTGTTATGCCTTATGGGCTGTGGTTGAGTGGCACGCTGAGTTTGTGGGCTGTGTGTAATTTGGGTTTTGTTGGGGGGTGATGGTTGCTTGTGTTTCTGCTTTGGAGGTCTCTGTTGCTTGAGCATATTTTTATTGAGAGCATCTGCGAATGCAGGTGTGTGTTTTGGTGGTGTAGGTTTTGAGGGACTATGTGATGAGTGTGGTGTGGTGCAAGTGTTTACCTTCTCCTCTTGACTGTCTAATCCAGTCTTGGGTGAAGAGAGATTTGCTTCCAGTTTGGCTATATAAGTGCATCTCTCACAGGTTTTAGTGTTGGGTGCTAGGAGGAGAGGGTTGTCTGTGTACATGAAGCAATTGCTGCATTGCACCAAGATGCCTAGATTCATCAGGTGGACAGGAGAAAACACCGGGAGCTGACCCTTAGACATGCCTGGATAGGTGCTTATTTATTAGGTACTAAAAACTGTTTTCCTCTAGACAAGTGAGGAAACTTGAGTGCTGTAGTAATTTGTAGCTTATTTAGTGCTTACAATTAGTTCTGAACAAGTGCTGAGCTCAAAAAACTGATTTTAGTGCTAAAACTAAAAAACTGGCTAGTTCAAAGGGAAAATATGAAGAGCAGACTTTATGGCTCTGGGAATAGTTTAACCCTAGCTAAGCAGCGATGCATAAAGTGTGTATATATATATATATATATATATATATATATATATATATATATATATATTTTTTTTTTTTTTTCCTGTATTATGTATAGGTTCATAGGTAGGTACTAGGCTATCGGCCCTAAAGCCTATACAAGCCTAGCCATAACAATTCCCTGGCTATTTCTTCCCACAGTATTTACTTCCCTGGACCCCTGTCTAGCAGGGTGACTGACGTGATCCCCGGGATGAATTTCCAATCATCAACATTCGTTTGAAGAGTCCAAAGAGGCAATTTGCTTGACATGTATGGGCAGTCTGTTCCAGAGTCTAGAGAGTCTCTGGGTCAGGAGCTAATCCCTCCATGTTTTCATCTCAAGCCATGGAGTACCATATAAACACCTTCTGTTTCAACTTATTAATACAATTAGTAACATATGGCACATATTCATAGTATTTATGGAAAATAACGTATATTTTCTCGGGTCCCATGTACCCCATTTGGCTGAGGAGCCATTCCTGACCTCTGTGGTGACAGGGCATGTGAAATACTTTTCCACAATGCTTTCAGATGGACAATGACTTGTCAAGCAGAGCGCCTCCTTGGACCTGTTCAAAAGGAACCTTGACGACTGGATGGGAGATGGGAAATTTACCCCAGGGATCACGTCAGTCGCCCTGCTAGACAGGGGTCCAGGGAAGTAAATATTGTGGGAAGAAATAGCCAGGGAATTGTTATGGCTAGGCTTGTACAGGCCCTAGGGCCGATAGCCTAGTA
This sequence comes from Protopterus annectens, assembly GCF_019279795.1. Classification (NCBI taxonomy): domain Eukaryota; kingdom Metazoa; phylum Chordata; order Ceratodontiformes; family Protopteridae; genus Protopterus; species Protopterus annectens. Next base: position 35,887,076 of record NC_056748.1, read on the forward strand.
CCAACTTATGAACCCATATTTAGAGAAATATATTACTTATACCTACATGTATATTTTATTAGTTGACAAGTATAAATATCTGCAAATTGGTATTAAGTAAACACTAAGTATCATTGACAACTTTTGAAGAAATAATGTAAACTTTCATTTGATACCATGAAGTACCACAAAAACTCTGGATCAATTCATTAAAAGGAATATTAATATGACACTCACTCATAATGGGGAATGAAACAAAATCATACTTTCTCACTTACTGGCCATTGTATTTGGGTCTGCTAACATTTCTGACCTTTGTGCTGAGCAGTCATGTGAAATGCTGTTCCATTGTGCTATGTGGACACTACCTGAGATATGTATATAAATATGCATAAATAACATATTTATTTACAGGTTCATAGGTGTGTACTAGACTAATGGCCTTGGAGCCTTTACAAGTCTAGCCCATAAGATTACCCTGGCATCGTGCCACCTAACCTTAGTTCCCAGTGCCTCTGTCAAGTAGAGACACTGGAGTGTTCCCTGAGGCGAATTTTCTGTTTCCCATCCACTCATCAAGATTTCTCTTGAAGAGGGCCAATGAGGTGCTCTGTTTGACATGTATTGGGAAGTCTATTCCATAGCATGGGTTATGAACCTGTCCCTCCAGCACGTTATGTTGTTTGTGGTAATGAGGTTGAGGTCTCTGGAACATGTGGTGCGGAGGGATTGGGATTTCTTTAGATGTAGCATTTCTAACAGAGCTGGGTTAGACATGGCTTTGTAAGTCAAGCAGAGATCGCCTCTTAGTAGGCGATATGAAACAGAGAATAGTTGGAGTTTTTTGTCTGTCCATATAGGGCAAGTGTTTAAGGTCTAAGATCCTATTTGTGAGGTACTTTTGCAGCCTCTCCAGTTGTTGCAGGTGTCTAGTGAGGTACATGCCAAATGGGGCATTGTACTCAATGATTGGCCTAATGAGGGAAGAGTAGAGGGAGACAATGACCTCTTTATTCCTGGATGCAAAACCCTTAGTCATGAGATGTGCCACATAGAAGGACTTTCTGACCACAGTGGCAATGTGGTGGTCAAAAGAGAGGTTGCTGTCAACCTGTGTTCCCAGATCTCTTATAATGCCTTCTTTGTTCAGTGGACTACCATTGATGTGGTAATTCATTGGAACTGGGTTTTTCCCAAAGGGGGTGACAACACATTTTTTGGCATTGAGCTTAAGGCCATGGTTCTGTCACCAGTCGTTGGTCTCAGTGAGACCTTTCTGTAGGATGTCAACTTCACTTGGGGAGTTAATAATGGCTCCCAACTTGCAATCGTCTTCGAACTTTGTCAGCTGGAGTCCCTTTGTGTTGGCCTGGACTTCTGAGAAGTAGATACCAAACAAGGGAGGACCCAGAACTGATCCCTGTGGAACTCCACTCGTGATTGTTCGGCAGTCTGACTTGGAATCAGCTACTTTCACACTGTGGGTTCTCTCTGTGAGCCAGTTTGCAACCCACCTAGTGATATAGGGGTTGAAGCCTAACTTAGTGAGTTTTTCTATGATTCCTGAGTGGGAAATGGTATCAAAGGCCTTGGCCAGATCAAGGTAGGCTGTATGAACCACCTTGCCTTGATCCACAAGTCTGGTGACTGACTCAAAGAAGTCGACCAAGTTGAGCAGGCATGGTCTACCCTTCACAAAACCAAACTATGTGGGATCCATAGTTTGGAGATTCCCTATATCCTTGTTTATTAGGTCCATAATGATGCATTCCATAGCTTTGTATATCAGACTTGTCAGGCTAATGGGGCAATAGTTCCCTGGGTCTATAGTTGCCCCTCCTTTGTGGAGATGGATGACTATAGCAATGCGCCATTTGGTAGGGACAAAGCCTGAGGTGAGGCTTTGATTGAACAGGGCACACAGGTAAAGTGCCAGTTCACTCTGTAGTTCATGTAGAACACAGCCAGGGATATTGTCATGTACCATAGAAGCTGTATTCTTGGCCTTGGACAGTGCTGTTTTAACCTGTGCAGCAGTAATACTGTGTGCCTGGCAATTTACTGGTATTTTGATTGGTCCTTTGGAGGGGGGGAGAGGTAAAGTTGGCACTGAATCTGTCAGCCAGTATATTGGCAATATATTTTGGCTCGGTATAGTAGGTACCATTGTGCAGTAACTCAGAGCAAATCTGGGTATTGCCATGGAGATTCTTTGCATAACTGTAGAAGGCCTTGTGGTTGTCTTTACTATCTGCTGCAATTCTGTTTTCATAGCTAGCTTTAGTGGATTTGATGAGGGATCGCACCTTTTTGTTGACGCTGATAAGGGAGTTTTTCCAGTTTTGGGACTTCAGATTATTCCGCATCAGTTTCCTCATTCTGTTGTAGAGTTTGTTTATGGCAGGGGACCACCAGGTTGGCTTCCTTTTTTAGGAGGAGAGCATCTTGGTTCTGTTGGGTATGGCAAGAGCTGTGCATTTGTGTACATGTTTGTACATTGCTTTGGTGTATGCTTCGGCAGTCATGCAACTATTCTCCATTTGCATGGGTGCCGTGAAGTTAGCCACCCCTGTTTTTAGGAGCCCAAAGTTAGCTTTGGAGAAGTTTTTCATGGTGGTTACCTTTGTGGGGGGGGGGGGGTGAGGATTTCCAAGGTGATTAATTTGTGGTCAGATCTAATCAGGGAGGAGTTGACTATTGGTGTAGAGAAACGGTCACCCATGTTAGTAATGACCAGGTCAAGGATGTTGCTATCTCTAGTGGGGGTAAGAATGAGCTTGTCCAGGGCATTGGAATTAATGAATTCCATGAAACATTGGGCAAGTGTGTTGGTACATGGGTAGTTTTCCCAGTTAATGGAGGGGTAGTTGAAGTGGCCCAGTGTGAGAGTGTTAGGTTGGGCCCTAGTATTCTCCAGAGTGCTTAGGAACATGAAGGTTGAGTCTTGGGACATGGTTGGGGACCTATAACAGGCTATGACCTGAATCGCTGTCTTACCAATGTTAGCTGCACCTGAAGTATCTCTGATCCATTATGTTGGGCTACCAGTCTGGAGGTGTGTGCATCCTTTATGTATATGGAAACACCATCACCTTTGGAGCTTTGGTCCAAGTTCTGGGGCCGAAAGGTGTGAAATGAGTTATAGCCTGGTAGTGCAGGAGTGCTTTCTGCTGCTTTGAACCAGGTCTCTGTTACAGCACAAATGTCGATGTTTTCCATTTTAAGGAGTGTTCGAGCGAGTGCATTTTGAGATTTAGACTTCTAGCATTGAGCAGCATGATCCTCAGATTGTAGTTGTTTGTAGCTGTTATGGTGGTAATTTGGTCTTTGGAACACCGCCTAAAAAAAGACACTATAGGGGTGGCAAGAGCCTTTGCCAGTATCCGGAAGCGCAGGGGTGACAGATGGAGGCCATCTCTGGCAAAGCATCAAGGTTTGTCAATCATGTGATTCCAGGCAGACAGATACTGGATCCCCTTAGAATGACACCTGAAACTTAGACAATTGTTGAAATCAATCATCTGCAAAGTGGTCAACATTAGATACCAGGTATCAGTGGCACATTTCCCAGCATTATATGAGCTTTCTTTAGATGCCACAAAATGCCATATAAACTCCTTGTAATAATACTGCTCATGTTCCTAACTGTGAGTGAAAACAAGTTATCATGTCTCATTTATTGACCACATACTTTCTGTCTTGAGACAGTCCTATATGTTTGTGTTGACAGGAACTATGAAATGCAGTTCCACAATGTCTCGATGTGGACACTGCTTACGAAATGAACATAAATATGGTATTTATGCTTATGTTGTTAAACAAAACACAAATAAGTACACAGTGGTAGCAGTACGACACACACACACCACTGCAGAGTTTTCCAGGGTTGTGATACCAAGACACCCCCACATAAACTTTCCAAGGTGTATGCCTTGAAAGTAATGTGGCATACTGTCATAATTTTACTTAAAATTAATTACAGTATCTCACTTACTAGCCATCCTATTTGCGTCAAAAAACGTGTGCGCTTTGGTCTATGAAAAAAAAATGATCATCGATGTATTGAAATGGTCACTGCGTGAGAACTCAGAGAACTTCCTCTGTCATCAAAAAACATTACACAAATAAAGGCTTCTGCATGCCTTTAAGCAAATTAACTGAAAAAAGGACCCAGAGCAGTAACCGATAACCTCTTATCGTGTAAATGCACAGGTCTGAGTTTCGTGTGGGAAGCAGTCAACATGTATGACATTCCAGATTCACAACACTGGCATAAGTGTAACGGTATATTCTATAACTTATACTAACAACAAAACAACCTGCCAATAAATGTCCAGTGTAAAGACCACTAAAATGCAGCCTGGTCTTTCCCCAAGCACATACGTGGTAGGCATGACATGCACATAAAGTAAACACATGTTTACTCCACTGCATATCTCAGTTGCTTACTGTCAGATGCATACCATACATAAATATGCCCACTGATCTTAGTCACTTTAATGACTATGTACACCTCAGGTGTCTCACTGTGATCACCCACAAACCCACACAAATATATGTTTATTTCTACACGCAAACTTGCATATATGATACACACACACACACACACACACACATAAGAAATGTGTGCATGAGTATATATAGACACATGCACACATACAAACTATGTATGATAAATGTATGCATTTAGACATACACAAATGAATATTGGGTGTATGCAGAAAGATGCACACACCATCTGTATGGAATATATATTTGGACAACCTCAGAGGCAGTAAAATAACAGATCAAATCAGGGTGTGGAGTTGTGTGTGTGTTTATATAGCTACACACACACACACACACACACACGTGTACCTCAATCGTTTTTAGTCCCTTCAGTTTTTTACACAAGTTAGGCATATTTTTATGAAGCAGAGGAGAAATTGTGGACAGTAATTAATAAAACATTGAAGGATGTTGTTAGACGAGGGCAAGAGTCAAGCAGAATAAGTTGATCCTGCAAACTTGCCTGATTTGAAGGAGTATTTCAGAGCTATGCAGTTAAGGCTCTTATACATAATACAAGCTGAAAGCTGTAATTCAGAGTGGAAACAGATGATGATGAAGTGGGGGGAATTCGTGAACTAAGAAGAGAATGGGATTTTGGATGCAGAATCTTAAGGAGAACAGTCGTACAGAATATGATGTTCATAAATTAGCAGAAAGTGTACTAAGAACTAAGCCAGCACTGGAATGGAGAAAGGGGATTCTGCCAATAGAGGTGACTGCAATTAGGGGTACAGAGAATATATAAGAGGGGGCCAAAATTTACTTGAGAAAACTGGCAAAAGAACCAGGCTGTTGGGTTTTAAGAGCATACAATTAGAGAAGGAATGGGAAGAGGCCAAGAAGACATTTGGATTGCAGGCTAGTGATTGCCTTCCCTAACAGGGATTAATATCAGAATACAGACAAAGATAAAGGGATACGCGAATCCTAAATGAAAGACCTGTTCTGGTTGAGTTTTTAATTGAATCTAGAACAAAAGCTGCTTTTAAAAAGGGATAATTCGTAGGTCATATAAAGTATTGCACAATAACTGTAGAAATCAATCATAAGAGGTTCGAAAACATTGGGAAGAAAGAGAGATAGATGTGGAATTCACAGAGAAAGAAATGGGAGGACATGTGTATGGCCCCCAAATATGCAAAAACGTCTAGAAGATTTAGGATTTATGTCTGGAAATGTTTCCATAGATTCATTTACATCCCAATTAGACTGCAAAGAATTTTTCCTTGGGTAGATGGCAAATGTTGGAGGTGTGATGGGGAAGCTTTCAACCAGTAGGAAGGTTCGTCCCCAAGTTATGTACCCCAGCTGCATGGTCTGTCCTTCCTAACCAGCCATTGTGTGCTTATTTTGCATGCCAAACTTTGGTACCTGGTGGTCAGTAATCAACACATCAGGTGTTTAGAAAAACATTCATTCAGGCAGCTCTGATTGAAAGTGGTGCAGAATTCCAGTGTTTTTCTGCAAAGCAAGCACTGGTGATGGTAGCAGAGGTTTTATATGAGTGAAGCACCCAGAAGTGAGGACATAAATTGGTGTATATGCATGGCACCGCTGCTGTAAAGTAAGAGAAGAAGAATTTGCTTGTGTTAAGTGCAACCACAATCCACTAATTGTTTAAAGATTCATTCATTTCTCTGTATTTGATTCATCCATTTCAGGGTCACAAGAGCTGGAGCATCTTGGCAACTAGTAGGTGTAAGGCAGAGTACCAAATATGTAGAGGATGCCTGTGTATAGAGTTGTACACTCACTCGTTCATTCTGTCGACTGAACACAGCAAATGTGCTCAGAGCATGCCTCTCAACTGCTCCACATTCAGCTATGCATTCTAGTTTCACCCTATGTTTTAAAATGAGTTCTTCTACTGTGATTTGCTTGTTAATAGCTCCAGTCATGCTCTTTCATTGGCGCAGGCGTAGAGCCATTAAGAGTGGAACTCATGAAAGTTAAAGTAGAGTCACCAGACTCGTGTCAGGATTCTATAGATAATTGTGCTTTGATCTGTTGAACAAGCCAATCATCCAGTGCAGTTAGAAAAATAAACCATTAGCACAGCGTGCTTCTAGCTGCACTGTGCTGTTGGTCTGCTGAATGGACCAGTAGTACAGTGCATGTAGAAAAATGGACGAATAGCACAAGCAGCTGTGCTATTGGTCCATTTTTCTAGCTGCATTGATGTATTTATTTATTTGGTCAACTGGATGTCGTATTAGTCTATTTTTCTACCTATACCGTATTACTGGTCCAGCCAGTGGACCGATGGAGCAGTGCAAGTAGAAAAACAGACGAGTAGCACCAGAAGCTGTGGGATTGTTCTGATTTTCTTGCACTGTAAGCTGTTTGCAACTCATAGCACTGTAACAGGGAGTTTAAATAAATTTGTTTACTACAGTGCTACAGAATCAGCATTGTAAGCTCAGATTTTTTTTCTCCTCAAGATGCTATTTAGTTGCTGGGGGAGGGGAGGTACTCAGCTTTTCAGCTGTCTACTATGATTTTTCAAGGTTAGTGCTATGATTTTTAACATTCAGCAGTTTAGAGGAGGATCATTTCACCTACATACATGTTAATGCAATTTGGAAGGAAACTAGAGCAGCCAATGAAGACTCCTGCAGACACTAGACAGAAGGCAACCCAGCCAAGAACTGAACCAGCGGAACCATGTGATGTGAGACAGCAGTGTTAACTGGTTCATCTCTTTGCTGTGATGATAGAAGATACATGTATAATTGTGCAGCACATTAATTATTCCCAAGTCCTGAAAAGGTGATGATATGATAAGTGGAAAATTAATATTTTTTAAAGAATATGGTATGAGAATTTGCAAATATAGCACACCCAGTTTCCCCTAGGATAACACAAAGACTGAGATCATAATAATGAAAAACTGAGATTGTCTAGGCTTATCCTAACAGTCATTGGAAGCATTTTATACGCACATGTCAAGAGACAGCTGTGGCAGAGTAATATTGAGTTTACTTCTTTCAGTAGTTGTTTGTTTGCGGAATAAGATGAGAGTGGTGAAGAAAAAAAAAGAAAAGCAGCTACCTCCGGAGGGATAATAATGAAAGGCACATAAAGTGACAGTGAAAAGGGAAGTAATGAGCATTTAAATAGCAGCATGTCATAGAAAAATAATCTGAATATAACAAGAGCAGTGCAGTGCACCTAAAGCAGAATAGACCTTCATTATGTAAGTAGTCTTAACATTTAGAACTGGAAATATGGAAAATTAAGCCAGTAGGACCCGTACGAGCAGCAAAATACACCAAAAGCAGAACAGAAGTTTACCAGTTAAACTGATTGCTTCACTAACAGTTATAAAAAGTACATATTAAATATAGGATTTTTATCTCCCTAATGTGCTTCTGCTCACAAATGACCACAAAGGTAATATAGGAACCTCACACTCCTAACAATTAGAATATATATTATATGAATTTACATAATGTATTAAAATGCTTATTTTATGAATGTAGTTAATTGTACAATATTTATTTATTTACTGACATTTATCAGGAATGTCTGACTAAGCAGTGCCCATTTTTAGGAGAGGCGCAGGGAGAAAAGCTCCAGTACACTGATGTCATGGGCACCATTCGCATCGTTTTATCGATTACGGTTTCATCACGAGCAGCAGTTCCATTATACAGACATTCATCACATCAGTTACTTGATTTATGGATATTTTTTTTAATTAAAAATAGCTGTTACTTGGGTTGTGTAGAAATACATTTTTTTTAAAATACAGGGAGATATGTACAGTACAGTACAGTGTCATCAGTATGCATAGATTGTCAGGTTTTACGTAAAAATATTTGTTACTGTAAAGATTTGTTCAAAGTCTAGGACATAGGAAGATAATATAATGACTTGGAGCAGTCCAACGTAAGGAAGGAGGGGGCAGTTTAAATGTTGCTTTTGTTATTTTTGCAAGGAATTTAAGTGCTGTCCCTGAAGTGGAAATGCTCAAATCTTGGCTTAAAAATCACAGCACAGACCTGTTTTAGAAGTACGCAAAAGTGTGCCCCCAAACGCATTTTTTGTCTTATTAATTTAGCTCTTTTAAATGACTATATGTGCATTTATTCATTTTCCAGTACACTGTTTATCATATTCAGGGTGGGCTGCAGATTTGGACCATATCCTGGCATAAGGTAGATTCCATGTACTGACTTGAGACACTAGTCCATTGTGGGATACATTCACACCTGTAGGCACATTAGAGGATTGCCAGTTTATTTTACAGGCATTTCCTTTGGCTGTGATAGAAAACTTACACACTACAGTATAGTACATTAAGTTCAATACCATAGTTATTAAATCTTAAATATGCACATTGATAACCTTTTGTAAGGGTAAGAACAACCTAAAAATGCTTCTTTTCTCATCTTTAAACTGATCACCTTTTATGGCAGAAGTAGTGTGACCAGAAATCAGGGAAGTATCATATTAGAACTTATCCTATTAGAACTTGGGGCAAGTTAACTCAATATAGGCATTGACTGCATCCACCCCTAACCCCCAGGTGCTGCAGAGTTCCCAGTGCGTGTAAGACAAAATTTTACTAGCAAGTTTATCACAGCAAAAATAGCTAAAACAAGTAGCCCTGCAAGATCTTACTAACCTAACTATGATCTCACTGTAACGGGACTTTGCTTTTTCTTTTCTGTTACTATCTCAGTCATGCTCTGTTTGTAATGGGACCTGTAAATGTTTGATGTTTCTATGCATGACCTGTGGATAGTGATCTGCTGTTAACTGTTTGAGCACTAAAGTCAAAGATGGCCTCCACTAGCCTGCTCCTGCTGCAGATACCCTACCCCCCCATCTGTAATTAACGAGCTGCTCCCTACTCTACCTGGCCTCTCCGCACTTCGTAAACTGTTCCTCCCATCTACTACATTAATAAATCTCCCTGTTTTGTATACAAACTGTTCTCTTATATTTGTCTATGTTTTTATTTCTCCTTTCTTTTCCTTGCCCTGAAGGTGATTTACTTATAACTAAAGAACAAACAACTGATACTCTGACAAAATCTAAGATTTTGCCTACACTTCGAAGACCGATCCAAGCTGGTACTGCACAGTGACTTACAAGACTGCAGATCATCTCTGCCTACTGAGAGATGCATCCACTGTGGGTTCTGCTATGCTTGTCTTTATTTCACCGTATATATACCCTATCCTAAGGATGCCACCTGTCCATTTTTTTTTCTGGATCATCCGGTAAGTGTCCAGTTGTCTGGTTTTCATCTTTATAATCCAGAATTCCACTAGGTCAGGATTGCCTCTACCTTACTTGCACCTGATTGGTTACACATAGCTTGACTGCTTCAAGCCAACAGCCAATCAGTGCAACATGTGACTGCTAATCCAGTGTGACAGTCACTAATAAATAGTTTGAACATGCAAGCTCTGCCACTGATTTTGTGATTGCTGAAACTGAGAGAGTGCTGTGTAATCTATTTTGTACGAGTCTTGAATTATTTTTTTTTAAAAGCAAGAGACAGATGAGTTGACCGAGCCTGTTGCCTGACTGAGGAGGATTCAGGAGTTACTTGTGGCACGTTGTGTAGGTAGTGGTACATGCTAATTTAAGTGAAGAATTTCATGTGAATCTTATTTTCGATTCAACAATCTTCACTCTTGAAGTTAACAAGATTACTGGCCTCTGTGCACTGCTGCCTGCAGCTTTCATATAAGCATCATTGACACACAATTAATTAAGAAATTAATACTTTACTCCATGCATATTGTGGGTAGATCCCATGCCGACTTTAGGTAACTGTATTTCCTGATGTGGAGCTCTGAACTAGTTTTATAATGTCTGCTGTCAGCCAGAAAAGTGCCTGATCCTTTATTAAAGTTATCAGCACTGGTTTTGAATTTGTCATGTCCTCGGGAAAACCATTCCTGACCAGTATTGTTTTAGTTTTACTTTATCTCTTTTGGCAGGAATAGCTAAAGTCCCTTAACTAAATTAATTTTACACCATATCATGTTAAGCAATATCTTCCATATTTTATTTAATTTATTTATACTTACATAACTGGGCAAGTACAATACAGAACATTTCAGGCACAACTTGTTCGTGTTCTTTCTTGAAAGTATGATCATTGTTACGAGAACATACTTATTAACATTTAAAATTGTATTTGTTGCATGCAAGACTAGTAAAATATTTATACAGTAGAGTATAGTAGGGCCTCTGACAAACTTCCTGCAGCCTTCACTTAGTAAGATTTACACCATGTAAATTGTACAAGATGATTGGTTGTGTGTGTGTGTGTGTGTGTGTGTGTGTGTGTGTGTGTGTGTGTGTGTGTGTGTGTGTGTGTGTGTGTGTGTGTGTGTGTGTGTGAAAAACAGATGCCATAGCAAGATGTAAACTGACTAGCTTAGGATGGGATGAACAGCAGTAGGGGGTGTGCAGAATCAAAATGTGCAGAAAATCCTGCCATTTGCACACAGGTTGGTCAACTACATAAATACGAAGAAAATTACTTTTTTCCTGGCAGCTGACAAGCTCCGTCATTTTTTTTTCCTTTAAGACATTACTCATGAATACCAAAGAACTTCATTCAAGAACAATTGCAAAAGACTTGCAAGGTATAGGGAAGTCCTAGCAAGGGCAATCACGAAGGATATCTTGGCACTGTGTCCACTGATGAGTTTCAACACGCACTCTGTGTGCCATCCCCACTCAGCACCCACAAGTTTAATTTCCATTTTTAAATTAAGTCTGCTGTGGCCCCTTTTGAGAGTGTACTATTATTCCACATACTGTGGCCCATATTATCAGCTATACCTCATTAACAGGAACATTCTTTAGTCTGTGTCTTAAAAAGGACGTGTTTCAAACGGTCTGCATTGAAACTAATGTGTATAATAAATAATACTGAATTATATTAATCAGAATAATGTTTTAGAGGTATAAGTAACACATTTTAACTAGGTTGTGAACTTCCTAGTTGAAATTGTTAGTAAGCTGTTAGTATGTGTTCCACATTTTGTGCATCAGTTCCATATTATAAGAGGCACTGTTACACATTTTCTGCATCAGTTCCACGTTTTGGAGATGAGTGGTTGAGAGCTATGCTTATGGCATCTTGGTGGCAGGAAGGTTGATGGCAGGTTGACAGGCCTGTGTGTGTCTCATGTACCTATTTTTTTACAGAACATCCCTGAATTCATTTGCCTCATATTTTAGTTTTGTCCCTCATAAAATATCAGATTTTCTGATAAACAACATGAGTTATAGTCAATCAGTAATACCAGGCTTTTACAGTTCTGTACTTCCTAATCGTTCAAGAAAAAAGTGTGTATTGTGCCATGCTCAACTGTTCATATTTTTAAAGATTGTCCACATTTTCATTTTTTTTTTGGTTGGTCCTCATATAAATGTGTGCTTTTTCCTGGCAAGTCATTGAGGAATTAAAGTCACTAAATAATGACAAAAGTTTTGAGTTTCATACTTCTTATCCTTCAGATGATGTGAACTAATGCAAAACCTGTTATTCTAAGATTTAAGGTCAATATTTGAGATGTGCATTTGTCGGATTTTGTAAGTTACCACTTGCACTAAAACACTGTGGTGCTGTTCTACTTCACTTCAGTAAACATGCCGTCTTTGGTGAAGTGATTCCAAGCACAAACTGCTCCAGCTTCCTATTTTTCTCTTTTGTTTTCTGTGCATGTTGACTGGGAAAAAGCAGGTCTGGTTTTGGGATTTGGGGCCGTAGCAATGCACGTATGCAGGCAGGGGTGGGAAGGCTGATAAGCAGGCCAGCTAGACACAGCAGAGCAGTGGGACATTGCCTCAGCTCTACCTGATTTTGTAGAACATCCACAATTTTGTCATATTTTTCTGTCCCTCATAAAATATTGGATTGTCTGGTAAATAAGTGAGGATTATAGTCACTCAATACGATGTCAGACTTTAAATTTTCATAGGTTGGTACTAGGCTGTTGGCCCCAGGGCCTATACAAGCCTAGCCGTAACAATTCCCTGCCTATTTTTTCCCAGAATATTTACTTCCCTAGTTCCTTGTCTAGCAGGGTGACTGACGTGATCCCCGAAGTGAATTTCCTATCTCCCATCCAATCGTCAAGGTTCCTTTTGAAGAGGGCCAAAGAGGCACTCTCCTTGACATGTATGGGCAGTCTTTTCCAGAGTCTGGGGAGTCTCTGGATCAGGAAGCTATCCCTCCAGCATGTTTTGTTCATTGTGATGACCAGGTTTAGATCCCTGGAGCGTGTGGCTCTGAGGGATTGGGATTTCTTTAAGTGTAGCATGTTCAGCAGCTCTGGGTTTGACAAGGCCTTGTATGTTAAGCAGAGATCGCCTCTGAGTAAGCGATATGCGACAAAGTATAGTGGAGTTTTTTTAGATGGTCAGCATAGGGCATCTGCTTTAGGACTGTGATTCTTTTAGTGAGGCATTTCTGTGGCTTTTCCATTTGTTGCAGATGTCTTGTGAGGTACATACCAAAAGGGGCATTGTACTCTATAATGGGTCTAATGAGGGATGCGTACAGTGGGACAATGACCTTCTTTTTTCTGGATGAAAAGCCCTTAGTGATGAAGTGTGCCACATAGAAGGATCTCTTGACTTTTGTAGCTATGTGGTTATAGAAGGTGAGACAACTGTCCACCTGTGTCCCGAAGTCCCTTTTCACACTTTCAATATTTAGTGTATTGCCACTTATGTGGTCATTCATGGGTAGAGGGGATAACTATACATTTCTTGGCATTGAGCTTGAGCCCATGGCTCTGGCACCAAGCATCTGTTTCTGTAAGGGTCTTTTGTGGATTATCCACATCATTTGGCGATTTAGTAATGGCTCCCAGTTTGCAGTCATCTGCAAACTTTGTTGGCCAGAGTCCCTTAGTGCTGGCCTGTACTTCAGAGAAGTAGATGCCAAACAAGATCAGTCCCAGTACTGAACCCTGAGGTACTCCACTTGTCACTTGTTTGGAGCTGGATTTTGAGTCGGCTACTTTTACAGTCTGGGTTCTGTCAGTAAGCCAGTTGGCAACTCATCGAGTGACGTAGAGATTAATGCCCAGCTTAGTAAGTTTATCTATGATTCCAGAATAGGGGATGGTGTCAAAGGCATTGGTGAGGTCCAGATAGGCTGTGTGGACCGCCTTACCTTCGTCCATGGCTCTGGAGACTGAGTCAAAGAAGTCAGTCAGGTTGAGGAGACAAGATCGGCCCTTTACGAAACCAAACTGGGTGGGGTCCAGTGTTTGAAGGTTGCCAATGTCTTTGTTTATAAGTTCCATGATAATGCGTTCCATGGCTTTGCAGGCTCGTCAGACTGATGGAACGATAGTTCCTGGGATCCAAAGTGGATGCCCCCTTGTGGAGTGGGATAACTGTAGCTGTGCGCCTCTCATTGGGCACAAAGGCTGAGGTGAGGCTATGATTAAACATGACACCTAGGTGAGGTGCCAGTTCATTTTGTAGTTCATGTAGTACACATCCTGGGATGTCATCTGTTCCCATGGATGCTGTTTTCTTAGCTTTGGAGAGTGTGTTTTTTACCTGTGTGGCCATGAATACCAGAATTTGGCAATCTTTTGGTATTGAGATGGGCCCTTTAAGGGGTGAAGGGGGTGAAGTTGGTACTTGTTATATGGATACTCTGACCTGTCCAGATATTCCCATCAAATTTTTGGTTTGTTCCTCAGGAAATTTGTGGTTTTCTAACAAATCCTTCGTAATGTATGTGCCAGTAAACCAGTTATTGTAGAATCTCACTTTCTAGGGTCAGTTTTTAAAATGTATTGCTGATTTGACGCTGCTTACAATAACTGGGTGTACAATTCTAGACTGGCCCTTTGGGTTGTAGTTTGACAAGTGAAGCTGGGATACCTGCAGAATGGGGTGTGGTCCCATCACATGGGGAGAGTGTCTTGATGGAAAGGCAGCAACCCAGTCCTATCCCCAGTTCCAACCCCCTACTCTAAATTTATCCCCAGTTACAAATAATCGTCTATTCAGAGTAAATCCAATCATCTCTAACTTGTGTTACTGCTCCCTTCTACGTCAAACCAGTTGCTTCGCTACCGTCCCTGATTGAGAATTATGTATCAGAATCTACTTTACCTGACACCATGCCTTCTTACATGTCTCCCCATCAATAACTACAATGCAACATGCTTAGCCATTCAGTACTAATATTTTCTCTTCCTTTTCTGACCTTTCTCACAAATTATCTTGCTCAAGTATACACAAATAATGTACCACCAGCAAAAATCCTACCTACGGCCATTGCAAAATACAACGTTCTCACCCTACATGAATTGTCAGTTCACCCCTGGGGTTTCACCTGCGTCCCTTCTGGACAGGGGCAGCAGGTGTTGAGTCAGGTCTGGCTAATAGCACCATTAAAAGAGGGAAAAAACTTGGCTAGACTTGTAAGGGCCTCCTGGCCATTAGCCTTGTAACCTATGACATCAACCAGTATGTACATTAACTCCCCTGACTGCTTTAAATTAAACTAGTCAAAAGCATTCTCGAAATTCATTAAACTAAACTATGTCATAAAATTCAGAGTTAAAACTAAATACCACACTGTTTCCTTATTCCCCCCTAGCAGTTCACCTCTGTGAGGACATCCATCCAAATCTTTGCCCACCTCTTCTTTTTAACAACAAAGACTCAGGGTGTGACCGAGGCTCCAATCCAAATAGCACTATATGTGTGCAAGTAAGGTAAGTTTAAATATAATTCAGTATCCACGTTAAGATTTCAGCGCACTCACCAGACATAATTTCCATTGAGACCTAGCTAAAACGCCAAATAAAAGATAAAGTGATTCTTCTTCCAGGCTACAGTATATTTAGACTGGATAGAGAACAAAAGCTGGTGGTGTAACTATCATAATCAGAAATACCCAAGGAATGTCTGTACCACAACATCGTCTTCAAATTTAACACCGCTGAGATTTTTCTGTCCTTCCTTAAACTCAACAATCACAAAAACTTCTGTATTATGGCCGTCTAAATTCCTCATGGCAGTAACATCCCCACTGCCAAAGATGACATCTCATGGTTGTGTACCAACATTTTCCCCCAAATTATAATCTTAGCTGATCTGAATATTGATTTGTAGGTGTTACCCCCATCTCACCCAAAGCTAATATAAATCTCCTCAGTTTCACCCACCTCATTAATACTCTCACAATAAACAACACGCCTAGCAACACATCGTCCATATTGTACTGAATCTTAACTACTAAGACCAGCAAAATTACCTTTTCTGGAGCTCTTCCTGACACAATCAGTGATGACCTCTCACATTCAGCCATAGAAATTCAACCCACATACATAAACTGCAACTCTCTAATAAGTCATATATCCTAACTACATTCAACCAAGATACCTGCATATCTACCATACTATTCTGTGACTGGAGTGCCCCAAAAGTACTTGCCTTCAGATGATGTGATAACAAAATTCAATAGCATATTTCTTGTTATCCTCAACAAATAACCCCCACTGAGAAGGAAGTGAGTAACATCCAATTCCACCCCCTGGCTGTCGTAACAAACTGAAGAGCAAATGCACAACAGAGACAAGGCCTGGAAAGCCTAGCAGGAAAATGAAACTATCCAGAGCCTACAACATTTTCAAACAACTTTGCAATGCCTCTAAAGTTAGAGTCAAAGCTCTACATCAAACAATACATAATTCATCAGAAATAACCCCAAAATGTTCTGGATTTCCCTAAAGGATCTGGTACTGTCCCAGTAGAATAACTCAGTATAACACATTGTAAATAGATCCACCTGAAATAATCTCTACCCATTTTTATGAGCACTTCCTAAAAGCATAACTTCCCTTTTAAGCTACCAATCAGATAAACCATACACATTGAACAACAACTAAATCAAAGCTTTTAACAGTGTCACCCTAAATCCTATCCCAGTACCTACTAGCAAAAAATACTTATCTAACCTGTTTCTAAATGATTTAACACCACAAATAAACATGCTACCCTGATCCAATACACTGATGATTCTACCCTCATGTCTTGTGTCCACACCTGTCCACTCTTCAGTAACTCCCAGTATTTGTTTTTCTCCATCGAATCATGGCTAACAAATTCCCCACTGCTATTTAACACAAACACACACACACGCACACACGTGCACATTTACACAAAACCTACTACTCTTTACTCGCAGGTCACAGGCTTTACTCATAGCTGTCTTTGCCATCTTCTGCTTCAGTAACACTAATATAGTAATCGTCTCCCAAATAAAGCTACTAGGGTCAGTCATAGATTATTTATTGAAATTCGACTTAAGTATACAACAAGCCATTCAATAACATATTATAAACTAGAAATGTTGTATAGATCTAGCCATTTTCTTAGTGACGTTAGAAGTAAAACCATTGCCTCTGCCTTTCTCCTCCTACCATGTTGTATCCCTACTCAATATTCACCAATCCCCAAGGTTGAATCCAAGTTAGACTAGACCCATGGCACATAGAACAAAATTGTGAAATCTACCAGAAACCAACCCCGCAGGTCTCACCACTTTACAGCCCTTAAAAACCTTAACTCCCTAGAGCTTCAATAGCTGAAGTTTTCACAATTTGTTATTGACCATAACTTAACACACAATTGTTAGCTGCTCTAATCTTAAAAATACCCCCTAACTGTATAAACCCAATAGGTCTCTTTGCTTTAAAGATTATCTTAAAAAGCTAAAACTCATCTGGTTATGCTGCTACTGTCAGATGTATCAACAATCTAGCCACCTTCAGATCTCAGCTAAAAGCAAGTTTCTGCAGTAGCACTGTATCTCTCCCTGCCACTTGCCAGGTTGACTCTCTAGATATGCACACTAATAACTAAAAAAACCCTCTGTACTCACAATGTAGCTTGATGTTTGATACATAGAATAATAGTGTTCTTCAGTAATAATTAGTAACATTCTACAGACGTAATTTCCAAGGCACCTTGGTGGTTGTTGATACAGTGTATTTCAAAACGTTGTATAATTCAATGTATCTAATCTACTTGTGATACTTTGTAATAACACAGTTTCTCTTGAAGTACTGCTGATGTCAATGATCATCCCACTGTATGAAGCCTAGATGTCTAATAGTTACCACTTATGCATAAACACTAGATAATGTCTGTATGTTTATTGCATAAGACTTACATAATTACCAGATTTACTACGTAAAGTTTAAATATATGTTGTGTAAGGCTTATATGTGACTACCTGGTCTAATACATGAATGTCTTCAATGTCTGTTTGTAGTGTGATTTAATAATAATGATGCTTTTCATCCTGGGACTCTACTGAAAAGGAGTTTAGTACCCAGTTGGATTTTCCTGGTAAGCAAATGCAAAGAAATGAATTAGCCTAAACCTGAGAGCCGAAGCAATTATGTCTGTAAGGTTGTACATAAATAGAAGCACTCCGTACTGAAGGAGTGTTCAGACAAAGAAGCACTCCGTACTGAAGGAGTGTTCAGACAAAGAAGCACTCCGTACTGAAGGAGTGTTCAGACAAAGAAGCACTCCGTACTGAAGGAGTGTTCAGATTGAAGATTACTTACACACAGCTGATTGGAGCTGATATCCGCTCTGAAAGAGTGCATCAACTGAAAATTGATTAGAAATAGCTGATCAGAACCAGTATCTATTCTGAAGGCATTCATTCATTGATGAGCGATTACACATAACTGACTGGAACCGATATCCGTTCTAAAGGAATACATGGACTGAAGAGAGATTCGCATACCTTATCATAGCTGATATCCACTCAAAAGGAGTGCATTCACTGATTGTAACCGATGTCTGTTTTAAGGACGTGCATGGATTGAAGTGTGATTTTCATATAGCTGATCAAAACTGATATCCATTCTAATGGAATGCATGGACCAAAGATTGATTACATATTGCTGATTGGAACCAGTGCATATTAGTTCTAAAGGAGTGATTGCACATAGTTGATCGGAATTAATGTCTGGCCTGACATGCCAGGACTGAAGATTTGCTACACATAGTTGATTGGAATTAGTATTTACTCAGACGGTATGCCCAGACTGACAAATGATTACACGTAGGTGATGAGAACTGATATCCGTGCTGAAGGGGTACACCGATGAGTTAATGCACATATCCAGTTAGAAGTGAGAATGCATGTTATATAGTTACCTAGCAGTAGCAGCTAGTTACGCAGCTGCACATGTGATAACAAGAATGATACGCAGCTGCACATGTGATAACAAGAATGATACGCAGCTGCACATGTGATAACAAGAATGATACGCAGCTGCACATGTGATAACAAGAATGATACGCAGCTGCACATGTGATAACAAGAATGATACGCAGCTGCACATGTGATAACAAGAATGATACGCAGCTGCACATGTGATAACAAGAATGATACGCAGCTGCACATGTGATAACAAGAATGATACGCAGCTGCACATGTGATAACAAGAATGATACGCAGCTGCACATGTGATAACAAGAATGATACGCAGCTGCACATGTGATAACAAGAATGATACGCAGCTGCACATGTGATAACAAGAATGATACGCAGCTGCACATGTGATAACAAGAATGACACAAAACCAGCGCTTTGTCTTCGTTATGAGTGTTTCTTTACTTGTTGTTAAGTTGTCTGACTCTTCAGGCCGTCAAAGGCTTTAACGTGCCAGGCTGTGTGTCAACAACTGCTTCTTTAAGATCTTATTTATTTATTTTTATTTATTTATTTAACATTTGTTAACCAGGAAAGTCCAACAAAGTCAATTTTCAGCAGAGGCCCGGGGGGGGGGGGGGATGTTCCAGACGCACGTCTTTATAACGTGGGAGGAAACTGGAGCACCCGGACGAAACCCACACGAACGCAGGGAGGACATGCAGACTCCACACAGAAGGCACCCCAGCCAAGAATCAAACTGGAGAACCTCTTGCTGTGAGGTAACGCACAAATGTAACAACACTACCACTGCGCCGTCTACCCAAGGTGTGTGGATATGACAGCATTACATTTGTGCGTTCCTACTGCATATTTCTCATTCTGTCAAGTGCATATGAATGACAAATATGCTGTTTTCAATTTTCACCATTCAGCATGATGTTTGGGCTTTCAGTGGTGGATAATGTTTAGGACTGTTATTAAAGCCCTCTTTCCCATTACTTCACTGTCAAGTTCTCATGCTTGGGAGAGTGCCAGCTCCAGCATTGCATGCTATGTGAATACCCTACCAGGTTAGGAGGCCACATTAAGCTTATGGTCTCCATGTTCCTACCCTAAGAATTATGAAATAAGATGCACCTGAAAGACTAACAAACGGACATAAAAAAATATGATTATACACCTCTAATAATTACAGGGAACGTCATGTCTTAAGTAGGTAGGGGAGGTGTCCATCAAAAGGGAGCGGGGCTGAGGGAAGTACGTATCCAGTAGGGAGCGGGGCTGAGGGAAGTAAGTATCCAGTGCACAGGGCTCCCCTGAATACACACAGACAACCAAAGGGAGAGGGGCTGAGGGAAGTAAGTATCCAGTGCAGAGGGCTCCCCTGAATACACACAGACAGACAACCAAAGGGAGAGGGGCTGAGGGAAGTAAGTATCCAGTGCAGAGGGCTCCCCTATACACACAGATAGACAACCAAAGGGAGAGGGGCTGAGGGAAGTAAGTATCCAGTGCAGAGGGCTCCCCTATACACACAGATAGACAATCAAAGGGAGAGGGGCTGAGGGAAGTAAGTATCCAGTGCAGAGGGCTCCCCTGAATACACACAGACAACCAAAGGGAGAGGGGCTGAGGGAAGTAAGTATCCAGTGCAGAGGGCTCCCCTGAATACACACAGATAGACACCCAAAGGGAGAGGGGCTGAGGGAAGTAAGTATCCAGTGCAGAGAGCTCCCCTATACACACAGATAGACAACCAAAGGGAGAGGGGCTGAGGGAAGTAAGTATCCAGTGCAGAGGGCTCCCCTGAATATACACAGACAACCAAAGGGAGAGGGGCTGAGGGAAGTAAGTATCCAGTGCAGAGGGCTCCCCTGAATACACACAGACAACCAAAGGGAGAGCGGCTGAGGGAAGTAAGTATCCAGTGCAGTGGGCTCCCCTGAATACACACAGATAGACAACCAAAGGGAGAGGGGCTGAGGGAAGTAAGTATCCAGTGCAGAGGGCTCCCCTATACACACAGATAGACAACCAAAGGGAGAGGGGCTGAGGGAAGTAAGTATCCAGTGCAGAGGGCTCTCCTGAATACACACAGATAGACAACCAAAGGGAGAGGGGCTGAGGGAAGTAAGTATCCAGTGCAGAGGGCTCCCCTGAATACACACACAGACAACTGCTTGCATATCTGTTGAGTCATGCATTTTACTCCCAAGCCTTAGATTAAGACCTCCCAGGAAGGTGCAGGTCAGAAAGATAAAAGGCAAAGCAAAGAAAAACTGAATCATGCAGTAAAAAAGCCCAGAGGAAGCAAGGTTCCTGATACTTACTGAAAATATGCATCTATGTGCATGTGATCATGGAGCCATTGGCCATAAATGGCTGCATGCAACAAAGACCTTGAGACACTGCCAAGAACTCCTTACATGCAATAAAGATGGGCAGTAGTCCCTCTTCCACAACTTTATACAGCTTTCATAGCTAAATTCCAAGTACAGTTTGAAACAAACAATCAAGGTGTAACAGACCAACTTCTCAGGTTCTGATAAAAGAAAAGAGGGAGACATATGAATTTGACAAATGGCTACTTTTGAAAACACTTTTGAAAGAGTGGGTTATATTCTGACGAACGTTAAATTCCCATGAAAGACCCAGCAGGATGCTCTAGAGGCAGGAGTTTTCAGCTCTGGTAGCCACTTCGCAGAGGGGACTGCCACTATAAGCAATGTCATCTTAGAGACAAGTCGTCTCCTTCATATTCTTAACATCACTGATATCGTCTTTCCATCTAAGCCTCTGCTCTTCCATCTTTTGCCTTTGATCTTTCCCAGCATCTGAGTCATCTTCAGTGAATCCTAACCTCACATAATTTGACCACAAATTTCAAGTGTCTGTTTTACTGTTAACATCGATATCTGTGCAGTAACAGAAACCTGGTTTAAGGCTCCCAAGAGCACCCCAGTACTACCAGGTTATACCTCATACCATGCTTTTCGGCCCCAAAACATGGACCGAACCACAAAAGGAGGGGGAGTATCAATATTCATCAAAGATACCCACACCTCCAGGTTGGTGGCACAGCACGAAGCATCAGAGACTATCCATGTGCAACTAACAGTGGGTAAAACTGCCTTCCAGTTTATAGCCTGCTACAGACCACCCTCCCAAACCCAGGAACCCCACTCAGCCTTCCTGAGAACACTGGAAAATATTAAGGTCTCTCCAAACACCATTATATTGGGCGACTTCAACTACCCAAACATAGACTGGGAGCATTACTCTAGCTCCAACACCCTAGCCCAAAGGTTCCTAGAATTTATAAACTCAAATGCTACGGAACAACTTGTTACCACTCCCACAAGAGGGGAAAACATACTGGACCTGATCATCACCAGCATGGGGACTCTATGCTCCAGACCAGAAGTGTATCCCTCACTGGTAAGATCAGACCATACACTAATCTCACTGGATATTCACATCCCGACCCCACCCCCTGCCCAGAAAACCACAGTGAAAAACTTCTCTAAAGCAAATTTCACACTCCTCAAAACCGAGGTGGAATCCTTCAAAGCCCCCGGGCCTGTGGAAAATATGGCCCAGACCACAGAATCCTTTATAAACGCATTCTATGAACACCTTCAGGAATGCATGGATCATGCAATCCCAAATAAAACCAAGACCCAATCCTCCAAAGGCAGACGTCCTGTCTGGTGGACCCCAGCCATAAACAAACTATACAATAGAAGGAGGAAGCTACTACATCATAGAGCAAAATCCCAAAAAGGGAAGGCATCTCTGATTAGTGTTAGCAAAAAAAAACTACGGGCACTCATAAAATCGTCTAAGGCCAACTTCGAGAGAAAAATTGCACAGGACACTAAGGATAATCACAAGGCTTTCTTTAGTTATGTTAGGAACCTGGGTGGGAATTCCCAGATATGCTCAGAATTAGTCCAAAATGACAAAAAATACACCGAACCCACAGACATTGCCAACATCCTAGCTGACAGGTTCAGTGCAAACCCCCCCCCCCCACCAAAAGGGCAAATATCTATCCCAGCAGAGTGCTGCCCCCCTGACATCTCAGATGCTCAGGTAAGAGCCGCCCTCTCCAAAGCAAAAAACACAGCATCAATGGGACCAGACGGTGTCCCAGGGTGCGTCCTACATGAACTCCAAGAAGAGCTAAACCCAAACATAAAACTACTGTTCAATCTCAGCCTTACTACAGGATATGTACCCAAAAAGTGGCGTACAGCAACAGTGGTCCCTCTCCACAAAGGTGGTGCCTCAACTGATCTTGGAAACTATCGCCCCCATAAGCCTGGCTAGCTTGGTCTGCAAAGCTGTGGAAAGGATCATAATGGACCTCATAAATAAAGATATTGGGGGCCTACAGATACTGGATCCTACCCAGTTCGGCTTTGTTAAGGGCAGATCCTGCCTCTTAAACCTGGTTGATTTCTTTGAAACAGTCACCAAGGCCATTGACGAGGGGAAGGTGGTCCACACAGCCTACCTGGACCTCGCAAAACCCTTTGATACAATACCCCACTAGGGCATTATAGATAAGCTCACCAGCTTAAATATAAACCCCTATGTCACTAGATGGGTTGCAAACTGGCTCAAGGACAGAACCCACATGGTTAGAATTGCTAGAGCCATGTCAGACTCCAAACCAGTTACAAGTGGCGTCCCACAAGGCTCAGTCCTGGGACCTCTCTTGTTCGGTATATATTTCTCGGAGGTACAGGCCAACACGGAAGGACTGTGGCTGACCAAGTTCGCCGATGACTGCAAACTGGGCGCCATAATCGACTCTCCAGCCGACACAAGCATCCTCCAAAAGGGCCTCATAGAAACAGACAACTGGTGCCAGAGCCATGGCCTCAAGCTAAACGCCAAAAAATGTATAGTCATCCCCTTTGGCAAAAGCAAAGTGCCCACAAATTACCACATAGGTGGTAATCCATTAAGTACTCAAAGACTCAGCACAGCTCCTCGTGGTGTCCTGCAGAGTTCTACAAGCAGCAGAGAGTGAAAGAGTGACTTTCCTGGATTTATAAGTATTTTTTCTGGCTTTCGCTTAAAGTATTGCATCTCGACTGCATTTCGCTTAAAAAACTGCTCTGCATATTGTTTTTACTGTTCTTGTGTTGAATTTATACTGTTAGCACTTTAAAAAGTTATTTTTTGTTTAATTTAATTGTTAGGCTAACACACTCAAGTGCGCTAGCCGTTTTATAGCATTTACTGTTTGTTACTGTATCTTTTCTCCTTTCTCTGTAAAAAGAAAAAACAAAAAATATCCTTGTTTTCCCACTTTTCTGAACTAGAATAGTCCAGTCTTCAGATTTTGCTGATCTCTGGGCTTTGTCTTAGTTCCTGTGCTATCCATATCCTTATTTGGATAAGAGGAAGCTTCTTTGTTCACCAGTGGGAGTGGGGAGCACTGAGCAACCTATTTGTCCCTAGAGGATTGGTTCCAGCCCAGCAACTTGTAGTTTATTGGCCATTTTGGGTCAATTCCTGGCTCTTTTCAACCCCCCTGCTATAAAGCCCGCTTTTGCGCGCTTTTTTCACTTGTAAAAGACTCAGCACAGCTCCTCGTGGTGTCCTGCAGAGTTCTACAAGCAGCAGAGAGTGAAAGAGTGACTTTCCTGGATTTATAAGTATTTTTTCTGGCTTTCGCTTAAATTACTGCATCTCGACTGCATTTTGCTTAAAAAAACAGCTCTGCATATTGTTTTTACTTTACTTGTGTTGAATTTATACTGTTAGCACTTTAAAAGTTATTTTTTGTTTAATTTTAATTGTTAGGCTAACACACTCAAGTGCGCTAGCCGTTTTATAGCATTTACTGTTTGCTACTGTATCTTTTTCTCCTTTCTCTGTAAAAAAGAAAAAAAAACAAAAAATATCCTTGTTTTCCCACTTTTCTGAACTACAATAGTCCAGTCTTCAGATTTTGCTGATCTCTGGGCTTTGTCTTAGTTCCTGTGCTCTCCATATCCTTATTTGGATAAGAGGAAGCTTCCTTGTTCACCAGTGGGAGTGGGGAGCACTGAGCAACCTATTTGTCCCTAGAGGATTGGTTCCAGACCAGCAACTTGTAGTTTATTGGCCATTTTGGGTCAATTCCTGGCTCTTTTCAACCCCCTGCTATAAAGCCCGCTTTTGCACGCTTTAGCGCGAATTAGTGCGAAGTTGCTCATAGAGCAGCATAGGGCAGCGCCGGTTAATCAAGTTTAAACTATTTCTGGCTCCGTAAAGTCTGCTGTTCAATTTTTCCCTTAGAACTGTTCTACTTGCAATCTAAACAGCCTATACTCTATCTGAAAAGCTCAGCACTTGCTCCTAAAGCATTTTTTATACAGGTAAAGCACTCTTAAACAAAAGAAAGTACTTAATTCACCTAAATTCCCTTGAGTACCCATTTCCCTATAGGTCCTTTCTGACTCAGTTACACAGCAATCTTTTTCACTATTTCTAGCATGTCGAAGGGTCAGTTGCTGGCGTCCTCTCCTGTTCAGCTGGTGAATCTGGGAATCTTGAGGCAATGTTACAATTGTCTCATGTACACAGACAACCCTCTCCTCCTCCTAACAAATACAAATATATGCGAGAGATGCAACTATATAGCCAAACTGGAGGCTGAGCTCTCTCAATTCAGTACTGGCAAGACCAGTCAGGAGGAGAAGGTAACCACGCACACCACAAACCCAGTCTCACATAGAACTATCACAACTGCAAACCAAACACATAAACACACAAAAACATACTGGAGGCTGATTAAAATCTACCAAAACAACAGAGGCCTCCAAAGCAGACACCCAAGCAACCGCCACCTCAAGACATAGCACATGCAACACATAGTTTACAAAGTCAGTGTGCTAAACAGTCACAGCCCTTAAGGCCAAACAACATGCCAGACACACTTGTAATAGGTGACTCCATAGTCAGACACACTGACGTCCCGCTCACCAGACTGAACAAGGAAAAGGTCACAGTAAGCTGCCTGTCGGGAGCTAGAATCCGCCACATAACACAAGCACTCAGGTCACTCCACAGCAAGTACAAATATGACTCAGTCATTGTACATGCCGGTGTGAACGACCTGAGACGCACCTCCTGGACTACATGAAAAGAGACATAGAGGAGCTCTCTGATTATGTAGCCCAGGCCGGTATGACCCTGACCCTGAGCAGCATCTTACCCTCACCAAGAATGATGCCACAGTACAAAGGCAAAATGATCAGTTTTAACAATTGGCTTAATTACTGGTGTCATTCTAAGGGGATCCAATGTCTGTCTGCTTGGGATGACATGCTTGACAAGCCACGCTGCTTCTGAGGATGGCTTGCACCTGTCACCCTGGGCTTCCGGATATTGGCCAAGGCTCCTGCCACCCCCATAGTGCCTTTTTTAGGCAAGGCTCAAATGACAAACCTACCTCCCTAGAAAACACAAGTGGAAAAAAACTAAGGGTAATGCTGCTCAATGCCAGAAGTCTAAACCTCAAGGTGCATGCCCTCGAAGCCCTCCTCAGTATGGAGAACATCGATGTCTGTGCAGTGACTGAAACCTGGTTCAAGGCTCCTGAGAGCACCCCAGCACTATCAGGTTTTACCTCATATCATGCTTTCCGCCCCCAAAACTTGGACCGAACCACAAAAGGAGGGGGGTATCCATATTCATCAAAGATACCCACACCTCCAGGTTAGTGGCAACGCACGAAGCATCGGAGACCATCCAGGTGCAACTAACCATAGGCAAAACTGCCTTACAGTTTGTAGCATGCTACAGACCACCCTCTCACACTCAGGAACCCCACACAGCCTTCCTGAAGACACTGGAGAGTATGAATGTCTCTCCAAATACCATCATATTGGGAGACTTCAACTACCCAAACATAGACTGGGAACATTACTCAAGCCCCAACACCCTAGCCCAAAGGTTCCTAGAATTCATAAACTCAAATGCAATGGAACAACTAGTCACCATTCCCACAAGAGGAGACAATGTACTAGACCTGATCATCACAAACATGGGGACAAAATGCTCCACACCGGAAGTATATCCCTCTTTGGTAAGATCAGACCATAAATTAATCTCACTGGAAATCAACATCCTGCCCCCAACCCCTGCACAAAAGACCACAGTGAAGAACTTCTCAAAAGCCAACTTCACACTTAAGACTGAAGTGGTATCCTTCAAGGCCCCTGGGCCAGTGGAAACCACAACCCACACTGCTGAATCCTTTGCAAATGCCTTCTACGGGCACCTTCAAGAATGCATGGATCATGCAATCCCAAATAAAACCAAGACCCATTCCCCCAAAGGCAGGCGCCCGGTCTGGTGGACCCCAGCCATAAACAAACTTTACAACAGGAGGAGGAAGCTACTACATGACAGAGCAAAATCCCTAAAAGGGAAGGCATCTCTGATCAGTACTAGCAAAAACTACGATCACTCATAAAATCATCCAAGGCCAACTTTGAGAGAAAAATCGCAAAAGACACAAAAGACAATCACAAGGCCTTCTTTAGCTATGTTAGAAACCTGGGTGGAAACTCCCAGATATGCTCAGAGTTAGTCCAAAATGACACAAAATACATTGAACCCACTGACATTGCCAACATTCTGGCAGACAGGTTCAGTGCAAATTTCTCCTCCCCCCCAAAAGGAGAAATAACTATCCCAGCAGAGTGTAGCCTCCCTAACATCTCAGATGCCCAGGTGAGAGCCGCCATCTCTAAAGCTAAAAACACAGCATCAATGGGACCGGACGGTGTCCCGGGCTGTGTGCTACATGAACTCCAAGAGGAACTAAACCCACACATAAGGCTGCTGTTTAATCTTAGCCTTACTACAGGATACGTACCCAAAGAGTGGCGTACGGCAACAGTGGTCCCACTTCACAAAGGCGGTGCTTCTACAGACCCTGGAAATTACCGCCCCATAAGCTTGACGAGCCTGGTCTGCAAAGCTATGGAGAGGATCATTATGGAACTCATAAACAAAGACATTGGGGACCTGCAGACATTGAATCCTACCCAATTTGGCTTTGTCAAGGGCAGATCCTTCCTTTTGAACTTGGTCGACTTTTTTGAAACAGTCACTAAGGCCATTGATGAGGGTAAGGCAGTTCACACAGCCTACCTTGACCTTGCAAAAGCCTTCGACACAATACCCCACTCGGGCATCATAGACAAACTCACCAGCTTAAATGTAAACCCATATGTCACAAGATGGGTTGCAAACTGGCTCAAGGACAGAACCCACAGGGTCAGAGTTGCTGGAGCTATGTCAGACTCTAAGCCAGTCACAAGCGGTGTCCCACAGGGCTCAGTCCTGGGACCCCTCTTGTTCGGCATTTATTTTTCCGAGGTACAGGCAAACATAGGAGGATTGTGGCTGACAAAGTTCGCAGATGACTGCAAACTGGGCCATAATTGATACTCCAGCGGACACAAACATCCTTCAGAGAGGCCTCATAGAAACGGATAATTGGTGCCAGAGCCATGGCCTTAAGCTGAACGCCAAAAATGTATAGTCATACCCTTTGGGAAAAACAAGGTACCCACAAATTACCACATAGGTGGTAATCCATTAAGTACGGAAGAGGTAATCAGGGACCTAGGGACCCAGGTTGACAGTAACCTCTCATTTGACACTCGCATTGCCAAAGTGGTTAGGAAGACCTTCTATATTGCCCACCTTATCATGAAGGGTTTCACATCTAGATCAAGAGAGGTCATTGTGCCCCTGTACTCTTCTCTTATCAGGCCAATGATTGAGTACAATGCCCCATTTGGGATGTATCTCACCCGACACCTGCAGCAGTTGGAAAGACCCCAAAAGTTCCTCGAAGGGTTTCACATCTAGATCAAGAGAGAGGTCATTGTGCCCCTGTACTCTTTTCTTATCAGGCCAATGATTGAGTACAATGCCCCATTTGGGATGTATCTCACCCGACACCTGCAGCAGTTGGAAAGACCCCAAAAGTTCCTCGAAGGGTTTCACATCTAGATCAAGAGAGAGGTCATTGTGCCCCTGTACTCTTCTCTTATCAGGCCAATGATTGAGTACAATGCCCCATTTGGGATGTATCTTACCCGACACCTGCAGCAGTTGGAAAGACCCCAAAAGTTCCTCACCAAAAGGATAAAGGGTCTTAAACATATGTCATATGCTGCCCGACTGAAAAAACTCCAGCTCTATTCAGTCGCATACCGCCTACTCAGAGGTGATCTGTGCCTGACGTACAAGGCCATGTCCAATCCGGAATTAATGGACATGCTCCACCTCAGAAAATCCAAATCCATCAGAGCCACAAGAGCAAGAGACTTAAACCTCAACACAGAAATAAATAGGACGTGCTGGAGGGACAGATTCATAACCCAGAGGCTCCCTACACTCTGGAACAGAATCCCAATCCATGTTAGGCAGAGCCCCTCACTAACTCTATTCAAGAGAAATCTTGACGAGTGGATGGGAGATCGTAGGTTTACCCCGGGGGTCATCTCTGTGTCACTACTAGACAGAGGCACAGTAAACTAAACCCTAAAAGGGTGTAGTATTCTCATCCTAAGGGGTGGTGAAAGCCACAGACACTCTGGCTAGGCTTATAAATGCTCTAGGGCAGATAGCCTAGTACGAACCTATGAACCTATACAGAAGAAGTAATTAGGGACCTGGGGACCCAAGTTGATAGCAGTCTCTCATTTGACAACCACATGGCCAAAGTGGTTAGAAAAACATTTTATATAGCCCACCTATTCATGAAGGGATTCACATGTAGATCAGGGGAGGTCATCGTGCCTCTTTACTCATCCCTCATCAGGCCCATAATTGAGTACAATGCCCCTTTTGGGCTGTACCTTACCAGACACCTGCAGCAACTGGAAAGACCCCAAAAGTACCTCACCAAGAGGATCAAAGGGCTCAAACAGATGCCATATGCTGCCCGGTTAAAGAAACTCCAGCTCTACTCAGTGGCATACCGTCTGCTCAGAGGCGATCTGTGCCTGACGTATAAAGCCATGTCCAACCCGGAATTAATGGACATGCTGCACCTCAGAAAATCCAAATCCCATCGAGCTATGCGCTCAAGAGACTTGAACCTCAGCACTGAAATAAATAGGACATGCTGGAGGGACAGATTCATAACCCAGAGGCTCCCTTCACTCTGGAATAAAATCCCAGTCCAGGTTAGGCAGAGTCCCTCATTGACTCTCTTCAAGAGGAATCTTGATGAGTGGATGGGAGATCGTAGGTTTACCCCGGGTATCACTTCTGTGTCACTGTTAGACAGAGGCACAGTCTACTAACCTCGAAAAAGGGCATAGCAAAATTAATTTAAAATGGGTGGCGAAAGCCAAACACACTCTGGCTAGGCTTATAAATGCCCTAGGGCAGATAGCCTATTATGAACCTATGAATAGTCTGGTCTGCATTCTTTAGGTACTGACTGATTTGATCTTGCAGGCTATAAACTTCTCAAAAGTCACTTTAAAAGTAAACCGTAATTATTGAGCTGTACAATAGATGATAAAAAGTCAGTCATGGTGGTGCAGTGGTTAGCACTGTTGGCTCACAACAAGAGGTTCTCCAGTTAAATTCTTAGCTGGTGCACCTTCTGTGTGGCATCTGCATGTCCTGCCTGCAGTCGAGTGATTTTTAAAGACAAGCAGTAGGTTTGT
This sequence comes from Protopterus annectens, assembly GCF_019279795.1. Taxonomy (NCBI): domain Eukaryota; kingdom Metazoa; phylum Chordata; order Ceratodontiformes; family Protopteridae; genus Protopterus; species Protopterus annectens. The sequence goes on from NC_056748.1 coordinate 35,917,505, forward strand.
GTGTGCGTGTGTGTGTGTGTGTGTGCATGCGCGCCCTCTGTAAAGGTTGAGTATTGGGCTAGCAACCCGACACTTTAAAAACTCCACTGCCACTCATTCTTCAGACTGGTGATCCACTGTGGCGACCCGTAATGGTAGATGCCAAAAAAAACAGATGATAAAAAAAATGAGGCTGTAAATGCTCACAAAAGTACAACCCCGTTATAACCCCTTGACTAGTATGAAATGTCAAAGTTTGCCTTGATCTGCATACAGAATTACAGAGGACAGCACCTTAACCGCATCTGCAGAAAGGTTACAACATCCAGCTGATGGCATTGATCCCAGCAGTATTGACTGTATGTGCAACAGAGTAAGCAGAAGGATAGAGGTATGTGCAGGACATTGCATGTGTTAAAGGACTGCGTAACGCTGCAGGAGTTTTAGCACTCAGATAGGTTGGTAATTTTGTAACTCTGCTTGAGTGATACAAGTGTGGCTGTAGCATTATTAAATGAGGGCAGTCTGAGTATACACTGAGCAGCAGTAGTGTTTCTGGATGAAACAAAACTATCGTCACATATTTGCATCAAAACTTTGTTTTTCTGAGTGGACAAGGCATGAACAGAGAGGTGGCAGTGATGTGGATGCTTTCTTTAATTCGTTTTTCAGTACAGTTGCTTTATTATAGTGTTGAAGCACACCTGTTTTTATAGTCGTAGTGAGCACTGGACATGTGCTAGAACAGTGTAATATATACAACAGTACTAAGTTGTTTGTTAGCTGTAATTTTTATTTTTATTTATTTTTTTCTCTTTGGGTCTATTCTTTATTGTTAGCATGAAACATTTTCTTAACCTGTACTCTGATAACGAAACTTAACTTCATCCTTTCTCCTTTTTTTGTTGTATCTCTCTTAATTTATTTTATGTATATATGTTAACTGGGGAATTCTGACTGGGCATATAACCCATTTCACTGGGGTATGGAAAGAAATGCTTAACAAAACCACAAAACTGTCATGAATTCAATGGATACAGAGTTTGAACAGCTCTAAGCCAGGAGGCATAGAGAAGTAACAGTCGTCTAGTATTTTTACGCTGTAATTAATACTTATAATGTAAGAATAATGAGAGACCCTTCTACAAAATACTGCGGAGCAGTTTGTCCAGAGATCAAGTTGGAGGAACAACTATGACCTGTGCTCTATACTTTTTATTAAACTTTTTGTCTGTTTAAATTTTCTGTTCCCAAGATGAAAAAGTTGAATTATCTTTAGGAATTGGCAGAGATCAAAGATAAGTTTGAATGACAATTAAAACATTCTCATCTTATTCCTGCATGAAGATTCTTGTTATGGGGAAACATCTGCAAAGAACTTGATACACTTACAGCACAGTTTTCTGTAGAAATTTCAAAGAAAACATGAAATAAAAAGCAGGACTTCAGCAAGTCAGAAGTGTTGGCGGGCGTTTTGTCTTTATAGAGAAGTAACAGTTAAGTTTATATATAATGAAAGCAGTGGAAACCACCCTCCCTAGTTTATTGGAGTCCCTTGCATTTGGGGAGTTGAAAACTGCTAGATGAGCACCACGGGAAATGAAGTTATAGCTGTTCAGTTCAAGAAAAGCAGAAGAGAAGCCATATAAAGTTAATTTTGCCTCCATTGTAGATAAGGAAGGACCAGTTGAAGGCAAGCAGAACTACTTTGTGCATATGTACATTGTCTTTAGCAATGTGTGAAAGAAATAACTAAGAAACATCAAAATATTCTGCTTTTAGGTTAGATAGTTGAACCCTTCTTGTTTTTGTAGTCTATATTGTGTAATGAAAACCGCAAAGTATTCTGGATATAATTACCCTGTGGTGTAATTCTTCAAGGAAAGAAGGTAGGAGACGGGAGCATGTTTCTCTGTGGGAGATGTGTTATGTGCTATAAATTATTAAAACTACATGGTTTAAACTTAAATGCTTGTAAACCTGTCATTACAATATATGCGGGCCATAGTTGGGGCTTTATCCCACTACACCATGGTCCTGTCTTAACTTTGAGATTATATACTGGTGAAGGGGTTATAAATGAGTTTACTTTCATTAGCACTTACAGTCTCACGTTTATTGTGTCTTGTACAGCAAAGTAATCTCTGTTCACCACTGAAATGACTTTTAAGAATTTTTTTTAGGGTTTGAAGTGTACCTGCTCCATAACAAATGGTATATAGGATGGAAAAAGAAATGGTTAAAAAGAGGATTTGGGGGAATCTGGGAGAGCAAATTGAAGACAGCATCTAGTTCCATAGCTGTGCATGTCCCATGAGATTCACAAAGAGCAAAAATGTTATAGAAATTTTATGCATTAATCACCCCGTATTTATTTACTACCTCACTCACTCTTTGTTGACCCTCGAGCCCAGTCTCATCTTTTTAGGAGAGATCCATGGTGGTATTCATACTGACGAGGGAAAAACTTGGCCAGGGCAATGGAGATCTTCTCCGACTCTTTTTGGTCAGGATCTTTTACATCCACCTGAGCTACCACCAACTCAGGCTGTTGGGACTCCGGTTAAAACATCTCATACGAAGGACAGCGGCACACTCAGGGGTGCAGCACTCTCCTTGTGCTCCACTGCTCTGTCACTACTGGAAAATTAATCCAATACATGTGTGGGAACAGAACCCATAGCCCTCTGATCATCTAGTGCCACAGGCGAAGTGTGCTAACTGTTGACACTGTCTAAGAGGTGGTGAACTTCATGTTGCAGTACAAGTCCTTAGAATTATAATTAGTTATAAAAATCTAATGAGTTATGACCACTGGGACTTAACACATATGTAGACATATAATACCACATACTTATTATGTATACATGTTTTAATAAGTATTGTTTATTTATGTAATGTTTATTATTATAGTAGGTAATGAGTATTTTAAATCTTGATATTTAATAAAAAAGGACTAGAACATAAAGAAACTACAACATTCCAATCTTCTTTCAAGCTGCCAACAGCTCTGAGTTTTGAATGATATGAACTAACAGCTAGAATCTCTAGGACAGATATAAGAACTATTTTAGACTATAAAAGAAGATTAATTTCTATTTACTACTTACTGCCAGCTTTTAGCCAAGCAACAGTCTTAAACCATCCATTGTTAAATGAACATGTTTATTTGAAAACAGTTTTAGAACAAAGAAAATCCTTGAGAACAGTTGTATAGCAGAAGCATGTAAATAATATAGTAGATTATTTTGTTGTACCGAGGTGCAGACATAGGTAGAAAATAAACACTGAATATCAAAAACAAGAATAGGTTCATAGGGTCATAGGTAGGTACTAGGCTATCTGCCCGAGGGCATTTAGAAGCCTAGCCAGAGTGTGTCAGCTTTCACAGATCCTCTGTCAAGCAGAGCCAATGAAGTGATCCCAGGGGTGTATTTTCTGTTACCCATCCACTCGTCAAGGTTTCTCTTGAAGAGTGTTAGTGAGGGGCTCTGCCTGATGTAATTTGGAATTTTATTCCAAAGCATGGGGAGTCTCTGTGACAGGAATCTATCCCTCCAGCATGTTCTATTTATTGTTGTGGCGAGGTTTAGCTAACTAGAGCACGTGGCTCGCAGTGACTTGGATTTCTTTAGGTGGAGCATGTCCATCAATTCTGAGTTGGACATGGTTTGTAAGTCAGGCAGAGATCACCTCTGAGTAAGCGATGTGCCACTGAGTGAGTACAGCCTGAGTTTTTTCAGTCGGGCTGCATAGGACATATGTTTGAGGCCAGTATTCCTCTTGATGAGGTACTTTTGTGGTCTTTCCAGCTGTTGGAAGTGTCTTGTGAGGTACATCCCAAATGGAGCATTGTACTCTATGATGGGTCTAATGAGTGACAAGTAGAGGGGCACTATAACCTCTTTATTTCTAGATGCGAACCCTTTAGTAATTAGATGGGCCACATAGAAGGATTTCCTAACTACTTTGGCAATGTGATTGTCAAAAGAGAGATTACTATCTACCTGGGTCCCCAGATCTCTTATTGCCTCTTCTGTATTAAGGGGGCTGCCACCTATGTGGTAATTCGTGGGTGTTTTGTTTTTCCCAAATGGGATGACTATGCATTTTTGGCATTTAGCTTGAGGCCATGACTTTGACACCAGGTGTCCGTCTCAGTAAGGCCATTTTGGAGGATGTCCGTATCAGCCGGAGAGTCAATTATGGCTCCCAGTTTGCAGTCATCGGCGAACTTGGTTAGCCATAGTCCTCTTGTGTTTGCCTGTACTTTTGAGAAGTATATGCTGAACAGTAGGGGTCCCAGGATCGAGCCTTGCGGGACACCACTTGACTGGTTTAGAGTCGGACCTGGAGCCCGCTATTCTTACTGTGTGAGTTTTGTCTGTAAGCCAGTTGGCAACCCATCTCATGACGTAGGGATATATGTTCAGGCTGGTGAGTTTTTCTGTAATACCCGAGTGGGGAATGGTGTTGAAAGCATTGGCGAGGTCAAGGTAGGCTGTGTGAACCAACTTTCCCTTGTCTATGGCCTTGGTGACTGTCTCGAAGAAGTCAACCAGGTTTAGTAGGCATGATCTGCCCTTAACAAAGCCGAACTGGGTCGGGTCAAGTGTTTGGAGGTTCCCAATGTCTTTGTTAATGAGTTCCATGATGATGCACTGCGTAGCCTTGCAGACCAGGCTTGTCAGGCTTATGGGGCGATAGTTACCAGAGTCAGTTGTGGCCCCTCCTTTGTGGAGAGGAATAGCCGTTGCTGTGTGCCATTCTATGGGCATGTAGCCTATGGAGAGGCTGAGGTCGAACAGCGTGTTTAGGTGGGGGGTTAGTTCGTTCTGTAGTTCGTGCAAGACGAAGCCTGGGACACCATCTAGTCCCATTGATGCTGTGTTTTTGGCTTTTGAAAGGGCTGTTTTCACCTGTGCGTCTGTGAGTTTTGGGACACTACACTTTTCCGGTATTGTTGTGGGCCCTTTTGGAGGTGAGAGGGGGGGTGAAGTTTGCATTGAATCTATCGGCCAGGATGTTGGCAAAATCAGTAGGTTCAGTATATTTTGTGCTATTTTGCACTAGTTCAGTGCATATCTGCAAGTTGCCACTTAGATTCTTAACATAGCTAAATAAGGCTTTGTGGTTATCTTATGAATCCTTGGCTATTTTTCTTTCGAAGTTAGCCTTGGATGATTTCATGAGGGACCTTAGTTTCTTACTGATACTGACCAGGGATGTCTTTCCTTCTTGGGATTTGCTTTTTTTCTGAACTAGTTTCCTCCTTCTGTTGTATAGCCTATTTATTGCAGGGGTCCACCAAACTGGTTTCCTTCTCTTAGAGGAGTGAGTCTTGGTTTTGCTAAGGATGGTATGATCCATGCATCCTTGTAGGTGCTCATAGAGTGAATTTGTAAAGGTTTCTGCATCTTGGGCAGCATTATCCTTTAGCGTGGGGGGCTGTGAAACTTACCACCTCTGTCTTAAGTAAGGTGACGTTTGCTTTAGAAAAGTTTTTTACTGTGGTTTCCTTGGTTGGGGGTGGTGGTGGGGTGTGGACATCCAGAGAGATTATTTTATGGTCTGATCTAACCAGTGACGAGTTGACCTCCAGTGTGGAACACCTGTCGCCCATGTTGGTGATGACCAGGTTCAATATGTTTTCACCTCTGGTAGGGGGAGTTTACCAGCTGATCCAAGGCATTTGAGTTGATGAATTCCAGGAAGTGCTGGGCCTGGGAATTTGTACTCTAGTAGTTTTCCCAGTGGATGGTAGGGTAATTGAAATCAACCAATATCAGGGTGTTTGGTAGGACTTTCATGTTTTCCAATGTCTCCAGAAAGGTGGAGTGGTGGCCCTGAGTCATGGAGGGTGATCTGTAGCAGGCCACAATTTGCATTGCAGATTTGTCCAATGTTAGATGCACATGGATGATCTCAAAGGTATCATGCTGCGCCACTAACCTGGAGGTGTAGGTATCCTTGATGAATATGGATACACCCCCTCCTTTTGTGTTTCGGTCCGTGTTCTGTGGACGAAATGTGTGGTATGAGTTGTAGCCCGGTAGTGCTCGGGTGCTCTCTGGAGCCTTGAACCAGGTTTCAGTTACTGCACAGATGTCGACGTTCTCCATACTGAGGAGCGCTTCAAGCGTGTGCTTTTTGAGATTTAAACTCCTGGCATTGAGTAGCATAACCCTCAGTTTTTTGTTAATTGTGCTGTTTACGGAGGTGGGTTTGACTTTTGAGCCTTGCCTAAAAAAGGCACTATGGGGGCAGCAAGAGCCTTGGCCGATATTCGAAAGCCTAGGGGTGACAGGTGCAAGCCATCTCTTGCAAAGCAACGCGGCTTGTCGAGCATGTCGTCCCAGGCTGACAGACACTGGATCCCCTTTGAATGACACCAGAAGCTTAGCCAATTGTTGAAACTGATCATTTTTTCTTTATACTGAAGTATCATTCTTGGTGAGGGCAGGATGCTACTCAGGGTCAGGGTCATACCAGCCTGGGCTGCATGATCAGAGAGCTCTTCCATGTCTTTTTCATGTAGTCCAGGGAGGTACGTCTCAGGTCATTCACACCAACATGAACAATGACAGAGTCATATTTGTACTTGTTCTGGAGTGACCTCAGTGCTTGTGTTATGTGGCGGATTCTGGCTACCGACAGGCAGCTAACAGTAACCTTCTGTTTGTCCAGCCTAGTGAGTGGGACGTCGGTGTGCCTGACTATAAAGTCACCTATTACTAGTGTGTTAGGTATGTTATTTCGCCTTAAGGGCTGTGATTGTGCGGCACACTGATTTTGTGTTTTGTGTGTTGTCTGGTTTGTGACGGGAAGTGCAGGTTGTTGTGTCTGCTTTGGAGGTCTCTGATGCTTTTGCAGGTTTTTATTTAGAGCCTCCGAGTATGATTTTGTGTATTTGTGTGTATTATTTGCCAGTGCTGTTTTAGTAGGTCTGTGTGCGGCTGGAGGTGTGGTGCAAGTGTTAACCTTCGACTCATGACTGTCTGTTCCAGTCTTGGGTGGAGACAGCTTAGCTTCCAGTTTGGCTGTATAATTTCATCTCTTGCATATGTTAGTGTTTTGTGGTAGGAGGAAAGGGTTGTCTGTGTACATGAGGCAGTTGTAACATTGCCTCAGGATACCCAGATTCACCAGCTGGACTGGGGAGTGCACCTGAAGTTGCCCTTTGGTCATGCCTGAATAGTAGGGTGAGCTGCTTAGTCGCTTGGTTGGTGAGGGTGAATAAAGAGCCTTGCCCTGCTGGGCAATCAGTGTCAGGGTATATTAGTGCTTGCTATTAGGTCTGAGCAAGTACTGGGCTGTAAGATGCTTTCTGAGTGCTTAGGTTGAGAGTTAGATTAGTTTCAAGGGAAAAACTGAAGAGTGGACTTAGTGGAGCTGGGAATAATTTAACCATAGCTAACCGGCACTGCCCGGTGCGCAAAACCCGTGCAAAAGCGGTTTTTATAGTAGGGAAATGAAAGAGATAGAAATTAGCCCAAAATGGCCAATAAACTACTAACTTCTGGGCTGGAACCACTCCTCCAGGGACAGATAGGTTGCTCAAAGCTCCCCTCTCTCACAGGTGAACAGAGAAACTTCCTTCTATCCAAATAAGGTATGGGCAACTCAGAAACTAGTATCACATCCCTGAATTCAGCACTAGCCTGAAAACTGGACTACACTAGCTTAGAAAGGTAGGAAACAAGGAATTTCTTTGGGGGGGTGGGTTGTTTTTTTTTTTTGAACCGATAAGGCAAAAACAGTAAAAAATACACTTAAAACAGCTTTAAACGACTACAAACGATCAGAAAAGGCTATCGCACTTTAGTGTGTAGCCTACAACAGTTAAATAAATTATTTAAACAAAAAAAAAAAAAAACGTTTTAAAAGTGCAGGCAGTCAAATAAGTACAATATATGAAAAAAACAAGCTTTTAAATCACAGTAAATGCTGTAAAATCTGCGTTTAGGCGGAAAACAGTTAAGTACTGCAAGAAAGTACAGAAAACTGATACTTAATCACTCCAAAGTCTCTCTTCTAAGCTAGAAGGCTTGTATCAGTTTAAGGCCTATTAGTGCTACCCAGTAGGTTAGTTACAGGAAAGATGGGAAACAAACGCAGATGTGGTCTTTTAAACCAGAAAGTTGAAAGAGATGGACAAACTGTCCAAATGGTCACTAAACTACAGTTTCTGGGCCAAGAACCTCTCCTGTCATGGTAGACAGGCTACCTAGTGCTTACCACTCCTACTGATAAGCTAGAAGGCTTTCTTCCAACACAGAAAGGCTTGTGAGGCTCAGAAACTTACCAACAGTCCTGGATACAGCAACTCTGTATCTGGACTAAGCTAGTTACAGGAAAGGTGGGAAACAAGTGCAAGTGTGGCTTTTAAACCAGAATGTTGAAAGTGATGGAAAAAAACCTGCCCAAACAGCCAGTAGCTACAATTTCTGGACCAGGAACCACTCCTCTTGTGGTAGATAGGCTACCTAATGCTTACCACTCCCACTGATAAGCTAGAAGGCTTCCCTCCAACACAGAAAGGCTTGGGGGGCTCAGAAGCTTACAAAGATTCCTGGATACAGCAAATCTGTACCTGGACTAGACTAGTTACAGGAAAGGCGGGGAACAAGTACAAACGTAGGCTTTTAAGCCAGCAAGTTGAAAGAGATGGAAAACTGCCCACACGGCCAAATAAACTACAATTCCTGGGCCAAAACTCACTCTTCCCATGGAGGATAGGCTACCTAGTGCTTACCACTCCCACTGATAAGCTAGAAGGCTTCCCTCCAACACAGAAAGGCTTGGGTGCTCAGAAGTGTACTAACAATCCTGGATACAGCAACTCTATAACTGGACTAGGCTAGTTATAGGAAAAGCAGGAAACAGACACAAGTGCAGCTTTCAAGCCAGAAAGTTGAAAGGGATGGAAAAAAGCTGCTCAAACAGCCAATAGCTACAATTTCTGGGCCACGGACCACTCCTCTTGTGGTAGATAGGCTACCTAATGCTTACCACTCCCACTGATAAGCTAGAAGGCTTCCCTCCAACATGGAAAGGCTTGGGGGGCTCAGAAGCTTACAAAGAGTCCTGGATACAGCAAATCTGTACCTGGACTAGACTAGTAACAGGAAAGGCAGGAAACAAACGCAAACACAGGCTTTTGAATCAGAAGGTTGAAAGAGATGGAAAAGCTTCCCAAACAGCCAACAAACTATAATTTCTGGGCCAGAAACCACTCCTCCTGTGGTAGGTAGGTAGGTTACCTAGTGCTTACCTCTCCCACTGATAAGCTAGAAGGCTTCTCTCCAACACAGAAGGGCTTGGGGGGTGGGGCTCAGATGCTTACCAACAGTCCTGGATACAGCAAATCTGTACCTGGACTACACTAGTTATAGGAAAGGCAGGGACCAAACGCAAAATGGGCTTTTAACCAGAAAGTAGAAAGAGATGGAAAAACTGCCCAAACGGCCAATGAACTACAATTTCAGGGCCAAAACCCACTCTTCCCATGGTAGATAGGCTACCTAGTGCTTACCACTCCCACTGATAAGCTAGAAGGCTTCCTTCCAACACAGAAAGGCTTGGGGGGCTCAGAAGCTAACCAACAGTCCTGGATACAGCAAGTCTGTATCTGAACTTGAATAGTTACAGGAAAGGCAGGAAACAAGCTTAGAATTTTTTTTTGTTACAGAAAAGCAGCTAAAACAGCAGTAAATACAATTCAAATTGTAGTGCAGGCCAGCACACCCAGGTGTGTAGCAACACTACAGCAAATACAATTGAAATTAATGCAATTAAATTAACAAATGACAAAAAACAAGTGCAGAAGGCAGTAAATTAGAAGGCTGCTAACAAGCAGTAATAAGTGCAGAGTAAGAGCGACTGAACAGATAGCACGCAGAAGAGCAACTAAGACAATTACAATAAGAGCAGAAGACAACTACAATAAGAGCAGCTGATATATATATATATATATATATATATATATATATGTGTGTGTGTATATATATATATATATATATATATATATATATATGGTTCTAGGTCATAAGATCGACAGCCACTCTCACCGACAACAAAAACATCGACACCACATTATCGACAAACCATAAACACGACACCTCACATGCCCGACAAACAAGTAACCGACGGTCCACAAACACGAAACCCCACACACTGCACACACCACAATAACAACAATCAACTAACAAAACACATCCCTTATCCAAAACCACACACAGAACACAAGCACACCAAAATCCTCACAAACCCACACTAAACCTCACACACACAACTACGTCCAACCCTAACCCAAACCCTTACCCTAAGGTCCGTCACTATTGCACACTCAGCTAACCCGCGCCCTAACCCTAACTCACTTAACCCACCCCTAACCCAAAAATACCACTACACACTTACATAACCCGCGCCCTAACCCTAACTCACTTAACCCGCCCCTAACCCAAAAAATACCACTACCGCACACTTACCCAACCCGCGCCCTAACCCTAACTCACTTAACCCACCCCTATCCCCACAGACTGTCACTTTCCACACTTACCTTAGTCACACCCTAACGTCCGTCACCACCGCATACTCACACAGCCTTCTTTCCAACTCACTATCCCTGGCGTCGGAGTTTTCATCCGTAGCGTCGGTCTTCCGAGTGTCGATCATCTGGCGCCCGCTCATGCGTTGTCGGTTATCCCAGCTGTCGATCTTCTAACCTACACCCATATATATATATATATATATATATATATATATATATATATTTTTTTTTTTTTTTTTTTTGAGGGAGGGAACAGAGCAGGATTAAGATGCTACAGGGGTTGTCCTTCCCAAATGCTCTGTTTGTACACAGTAGGAGTGCCTGAAATCAGAATATGATCTCACTGCACTCAGTTGAGTAAGCAAATGAGATGGGCCCAGAAGGAGTATCCAAATACAAATCTACAAGAGGGGCGGGCACTTTCAAACCCACCAACATTAACACCAAAACAAAAACATGGAGGGTGAGTGGGGAACTAACTGTAGAGAGACAGCCACAACTTCAGTTGAGTTAATATTCAGTGAAACACACAAATAAATAAGTTAAATACAGTACTATATGCAAAAGAGCAGATAAAAGTGTACTTAAATTCACTTATACGTCCAGCTGATTTCAGGTAGATGTTAGCCAGCCAAAGCTCTGATATTAAGCCATGTTGATAATGTTGGATTTACCAATGGTTGGTCTGGTTTTATCATAAAGGCAGAGTTTACCTTTCTTAAGTAACAACGTCTTGGTATAGTAGTGCTGTAGTGTTCCTCCACATTGTTTTGTATTCTTCTGCCTTTTCTGATGTACAGCACATGCGTATGTAACGTGCGTTCCCACGCTTGCACAGCACTTCAAAGCTATTCAAGAGAGAGAGTGGGGAAAACAGAATCTCTATTGCTTTTTTTTTCAGTCATAATGTAAGAAACATGGAGAAAGTGCAACAAGGGGGGACAAAAGTGCAAAAATAGGGACATAGTTTGTTGCTATTTTAAACTTAGAAAGTTACTAGAAGGAGAGGTGCTGTGTTAACATCCATTTTCTGAAGGAGATGAAGTGTAAATATCACGTCTGTCATTATGTAATTACTTCATTCCCCAGTGGTTTGCCATAAAAGTGCATTTTTTTATGAGGGAAAAAAAGAAAACTTTGAGGCAAAAATCTGGACATTCCTCAAAAATCCAGACAGTGGAGAGTATAAGAGTCTGCCGAGATTTAAGGAGGGACAGTGCAGAAATACAAGGAAAATCAGAAATGTTTCTGTTTCTTTAGTTTTACATAATGTACCTGAACACCCCAGACCCCTCCCAATTTGCAAGTTAAGTTAGTAGCACTTCCCTCATCGTCCAGTGGTGTGTAAGACTACAGGCCGATCCCACCTGCCTTTCCCCTTTGATGGACAAGCCAGCAGTTCCTTCTCTTTCCCAACCCTACCGGCCTGCCTCCTCCAAGAATTCTACTAATTCTTAAAAAAGTATGGAGCCCAGGCATTGTTCATCCAGAAATTGGCAACTTCTATTTAATACAGGCATGGATAAATTGAAATCAGCATGGACCCTAAATTGGATTAAGTAGGTAATCGAGAAATGAATGAATTAAACTGTTGATGACAGTCTGCATCAACTGTGATACAGTAAAACTTAAAAATCAAGATTTAATTAATAGTTATAAGCAAGCAAATTACTTTACTTGTCACCAGTGAAAGAAAGGCGCAACATTTGCTTGAGATTGGGAGAAGCCTGGCAAGCTTCTGGCATATAGACTGAAAGGAAGTCTAGATTTATTTAGTGAATTAAAATCACATTGTACTGAAGTAAATAAATCAGTGTCTGAATTTTATAAACAGTTCTATTCCAGTGACTTTCCACCAGTACAGATAAAATTATGCAGTGTTTAGAAAACATTCAGTTTATTCTCATAACCAGACACACCGATACATTGGCTAAAATTTTAACCATAGAAATATGCACATAGTAGAAATGCAAGGCCTTCCTCATGCGTGTTTCACAGGTGTGAAATCTAGTACACTAATCTGTCTGTCCATGGGTATAATTTAATTTATATAAGTATGTTAACCATGTTGCTGAGTTGATACAAAGAGACTTTTTGTTCCTGACCGAGGCCATGACACAAAGATATGCACGTGGTTACAATGTGCCTAAAAAGATAACTTAACAATTTTATATGTAACAAATAATAGAATGTTTGCCATGCTTAATTGGAAGACATTAGTGACCAGCAGTCCACTGTGCAATCAGTGTGTGATTCCTCTTTGGTGTTTAAAAACTGAGACTGTAGTATTTCAAGAGATTTCGGCATACTCCATGTACAACAATCTTAGCAAAAGTATGGATTACACACCCCACCCCCAGTGTTGGGGTGCTACTGTGTTTTTATAGTGTTTTTTTTTCTCTTTTGAACATTGATTATTATAGAAAATTTGCTTTTTTATGGTTTCACTTAAGAACATTGATAATATCAGAGTTTTATTTCAGCCATAGTGATGTAACATTCTGACCATTCCTTCCTGAGATAGCTGCAAAATAAGGGTGTCTGCTTTCTCCTTTGCAGTTTCTGTTAAAGTAAAGAAGGTTAGTTGGTAGGAAATGCCTACTTTAGTTTCTCCAAATAAAGGTAGCAGTGACACAGTGGAAATTAATAGGATTTAGGTGGATGTGTTTGCATTGTAACACTTGCAGGCTGCATCTTTGAACAGCTTAAGATCATGTCTAAAAGAATCGTAGGAGGAATTTTTTTTAGGTACGTTGACAACGATTTCCATTTTTATGGACCTAGAATACAGAAGCTGTGGTCAGTGCAGTGGAGTTTGGTTCTAGGAATCTGGTGGAAAGTTATGTTGGAGGTGAGGGATCCAAAATGGTAGCTAGAGTTGTGTGGAGTGATAAATGATTAGCAAAATGAAGGGAAGGGTTCAAGGTTAATTATTTTGAACAACAGGTTTATCCTTTAAGAGATCTGAAGCCATTGTGCTTTGCTGAATACTTTACAGTGGAATTTAGACTTGAGGGCTGTTGTGATGAGTCTGCAGATGTTATTTTATATAGTTTTTAGAGGTCTGCATCAGTACCTCGAAACGCCATCTCTTTGAACACCTAAACATCGACACCTAATGAGCGAAATCCAAAAAGCACAAATGGCCACTTCCGCAAATTTTTTCACAGGGAAAAAATTTGCTTGGCCGTTATCGGGAATTTGCCCTTTTCTTCAATGTAGAGCGATCTTGGAGTTGGTATATTTAGTTGGGGGGGCAAAAAGTTTGTTTTCCTGTTGATCGGCCAAGAGAATTTTTTTCCCTGTGAAAAAAATTTGCTGAAGTGGCCATTCGTGCATTGATGTTTCATTGTTATAATATAGACCCATTTTTAGTGAGGGGAGATGAACTTTAGAGGCAGAGGCTATTAGGTGCAGCCCATTTTTAACTTGGGAGAGAAGTGCCCTTTGCCTGTTGCATTTCTTCCTTCGAGGGAGGGCAAGTGAAATATTTTTCTGGCCTGGAAAAGTTGGGAATTAATCTTGATTTTGGTACAAGCAGAAAAAACTCTTTGGAAATCACAAAGTATATACAGCATCTGGTATAACTGGACATTTTAAAGCCCTGCCCTGCCGTCTGTGCTTGACAGGCATTGATGTCAGAATGGGAAGCTTGCCTGTGCCTATTTACTCCTATGCAGATGTCTACCTGATGCATAAAAACATACATTAAGTGGAAAAATGCTAGTTTATTTTACACCAGATAAAGCTTTTGGGAAACACCCTTCATCAGTATTCAGAACTCATTCAGAATAAAATGGGTCTATATTACGAGATCGAAAACCCGTTTCAGTGAATCTGAATTGAGTGACACCTATAGCGCGAACTATGGTAATGGAGAACATCCAAAACCACGAAACACGAAATGTCGAACTGTCATAGTTGGCCCGTCTGTGGTATAGCTCCGTAAGGTAAGTGTGCGATATTTATGGACCTTAGGGTTAGGGTGCAGGTTAAGGTAAGTGCATAGATAGGTAATGTATGTAAGGTTTAGTGTAGGGTTAGAAGTAAGGTTTTGTTAAGTGTATGTGTGTGGATTATTCATTTTGTTTGGATATATGTCTTTAGGGTAAGTGTGCAATAGTTACGGACCTTAGGGTTAGGGTAAGTGCATAGAGAGTAATCTATGTAAAGTTTAGTGTAGGGTTAGAAGTGGGGTTTGGTTAGTGTATGTATGTGTTTTATTTATTATGTTTGGGTACGTAGTATGTTGCGCGCGGTGGTGTTGGCCGACTATGACGATTCAAGATTTTAAATTTCGCGGTTTAGGGGGTTCGGCGTATTTGCGGTTCGGGCTATGTGTGTCTTTGTTGTGGTATTCACTGAAATGGGTTTTCGATTTCGTAATATAAACCCAAATAAAACACATCACATGACACAGCTACCAATAATAAAAAGCAAACAAGTAAAATAATACCATATCTACTTTTAGAAATTGTAGGATATACTTAAAAATACATTTAAATACAAAGTCATGAAAAAATATTTTTCATAAAACTAAATAGTTTTCATTTATATTCCTTCTGCTTAGCAACTAATATTAGTTTTAATTTTACCATATTGTTAAGCCCAGGATATTTGATTGCTTCTAATCTAATAATCCACCTGTTTTCTGATATATCTAATTTATTGTTTGTATCCACCCCTCGTAAATTCCTATAAACCACCTCTAACACCTTAAATTTAAAGTCATGTGTTGAGCCCCTGTCCAAGATGTGCTTAGCTAAAGCATTAGTAGTTATACATCTTCTAATGTCTGACTTGTGCTCAATAATGCGATCCTTTAGACGTCTTGAACGTTTACCTACATAGTAACATTCACATTCTGTACATGTCGCTAAGTACAGTATAGCAGTAGTATTACATGATGCCTGACATTTAATCTCATATTTCACCTTTTTTAGAGGACGCTGAAAGTCTGTTTTAGCACAAATATTTTTACAGCAACTACAGTCATAGCATGAAAGTGTACCATACTTATTTATTACCGGTATTACTAGGTTAACATTAAAATCTTTATAACATAACTCTCCCTTTAGATTTATACTGTTCCTATAAGAAATCTTGGTTTATTGCCCAACATAGACAACAGCTCAAGCATAGCTGTCAGTATTTGCCAGTTTTTCCGTATAACATCTGCGACGTGCTTTGTCATAATAGTATATGTAGTAACATATCTAAGTGAGACTAACGTATCATTCCTTATTATTGACTGTGTTGCTGGCACTCCAAAAAAAGGGGGAGCAATGTGTAATCTATTACCAAGTACATCTCATCTCTTTCAAAACTATGTCCTCCTTATACCGTCTACTTATAAATTGTTCAGCTAACTCTTTCATCTGTATTTTACATTTTACTTCATCTGTATTAAGCCTACTCACTCTTAACAATTGCCCTTTTACAGTACCACTAAAAACGTGCTCAGCATGCATACTCCTAGCATGTGTATATTTATTGACCTGAACTTCTTTTCTGTAAACACACGTCTTAAGTATATTGCAATCTTTATAGAGTTTAACATCAAGATACGAAATACTGATATATGAAAAATTAATTTTAAACTTAAGAAGCATAGTGGTATTATTCAAATATTCAACAAATTCAAATAATTGCTGTTCACTCCCTTTCCAAACCATAATGCAATCATATACAAAATGCTGATAGGAATTTACGAGGGGGAGATACAAAGAATAAATTAGATATATTTGAATACAGGTGGATTATCAGATTAGAAGCAGACAAAAATCCTTGGCTTAACAATATAGTAACATTAAAACCAATATTAGTTGCTAAGCAGAAGGAATATAAATGAAAACTATTTATTAGTTTTATGAAAAATATTTTTTCATGACTTTGTGTTTAAATGTATTTTTAAGTATATGGCACGATTTTAAAAGTAGATATGGTATTAATTGTTTGCTTTTTATTATTGGTGGCTGTGTCATGTGATGTGTTTTATTTTGATATATTAAGTAGGTTGTTGAATGAGTTCTGAATACTGATGAAGGGTGTTTGAAAGCTTTATCTGGTGTAAAATAAACTAGCATTTTTCCACTTGGTGTATGTTTTTTTTTGCATCCTGCCAGATAATATCTTGTGGATTTAACTGCATCCCTCAGATGTCTACCTGCCCATCACTCGCTATCTGTGTTAGGTAAACCCATGTGTCTCCACTGGCAAGGGGGTGGGCACTGCAGCAATTCCATGTCCACTCCTTCAGAAAGGAGAGCTGTCTGTGAGCTTTTGAGATGCCCCCCCCCCATCTTTGGCATGCTGTTTCACTGTCGGGATCCCCGTGTGCAGCCACCTATGTGCTGCGCCTTCACCGGATGTTGTTAAAAGTAATCATTACATCTACACATCAGCATTAGCCCCATTTTAGCCACCCAGTAACCTTCCCAGTGTTATTTGTAGCAAAGTATAGATTACTGCTGAAGTTAATGTCTGCAGTCAGCAGTTTTGGTAAGAAAAAACCTTCGTGGAATTGTCTTCCCAATTTGCAGTGCATATTGTTCATTTTTGTAAGCAACTGACTTCTGTAATTTAGTCATGCTGTCTTCTGTCAGTATTAAAAAATCCCTTGTATTCCCACTGGAAGGATACACAGCAGTGTAATATCTTTTTTGTGAGATATTCTGTAATGTGGCTTATAGAACAGCTTTAGTCCCTTTTTCACATTTGCAAAGCACACAGTTCTCTGACACCCCCCCCCCCCCCCCACGAAACAAACAAGCACACCTATCTAGTGATTATAACACATCCTGTTTCCTCAGCATTTCTTGGAACTATATAGCAGGTTCATCATTTAAATATTCAGAAATTTTGTCTTAAGCTGATCTGTAGTTTTCATTTCTGTCTCGTTTATCTCTGTGATACTTTTTGTCATACTAGTACAAGAATTGACAGGCCTATGCATTTTAGTATCTTTGTATTCAGGAAATGGGAAGCAGAGAGTTGGGATTTGAACCTTTAATGCTGCATTTTCTTGCTTTACTTATGACAAGAGCTCTGTTTAATGCATTAGTGACCTTTCTGAAGTGAATATTCTTAAGTGTACTTCATTACTAACTAAAGCATCAGGCGAGCCTTTTGAAGTAAAGAAAACACATATACTGGAAATTGAAGTCCTGTAGCTCAGTTTTTACACTGTAATGAGATATGAGGAATTTTATGGTAAGGATCGGGGGGGAGCAAGAGAAAGTTTTACATTTATATCCTGAGGTTGGCTGTGAACCTTTGTGGTTCCCTTGATCTTGTTTATGGAACACTCCACTTTCAGAAAACACATTTCCATTTGACCCCGTCTGACATGTAAAAATGTGCACCCTTTGAAGTGTGGCTGTAGCTGGGTGGGGAGTCAGGCTGATTGGTTATTACTGTCCTTCTTTAGGGAAGCTTTAGATTACCTGAAGGAAAACACAGACTTTCAACTAATCAGGTAGGTAAATCAAGGGTTGCATGTGTGCGGTCTTGCACTGTTTGCTTTTCCTTGCTCACCACCAGATGAAGCCCTCTGGCCATGTGTGTCCTTGCCATAAAGTCAGTAGGCCAGACTAATGTAGCCTGCAGCTCGGCTGTTTGATTTGGGCCTCACTTGGGCTGGAAGAGTGCCCACGCTGGCTTGTGAGGGCTGTCAGTCTTCAGTCTCATTTGCACTACTGAAGAGAGGAACGAATGTGCAATCAGAAGCTGTCGAATGTGATATATGAATATGAAGGAGAAAAAAAGTCGAGAAAAGGATGAAGAGATGGAACAAAAGTGATTCCACATCCACAGCTTGTAATGACTGACTTGTCATATAGCATGACTGGTTGCTGTGACTGAATTCCTGTACATTTTGTTTTATATGCTTAACATCCCCAAGCGACTTAACCAGCCCTGCTTTGATGAATAATTATTTCAAAACAAAATGCAAAGCTTTTGTACGGTATGTTTTGTGCATTTGTAAAAGTGAGTAAATGTTAAGCAACAAATGTGAATACTAAATTTGCTTTTCTTCTCGTCGATATGTCTTGCTATAACAAGGCTGATTTGCACTACAAATGTATGACATTTGTTACCTAAACTGAGTGTACCTGCTGTGTTATCGGTATGTTACTCCGGAAGAGTTTGCAGAGTTATGCTATGCTTCTTTTGTGCTTAGAACAAATGTTTAAGAATGAATGGAGTGAAACACGTGGAAACCTACTTCCTTAAGTCAGAGGCAAGCTGTATGGAACTTCTGTTTTTGTTATTTTTATCGTTTTTATTAGACCTCTTATATTTTTTGTGTTTTTATGCCCAGTAAATGTTTACATTTATATATTAAACGTGTACATATTTATTTTTGCGTGCATTAATTAGGGTAGAGCACTGATTGTAGTGCACCTTTTCAAGTCTCGGACCGGGAAAATTTAAAAAAAAGAAGAAAGCAAAAAAAATATTAAGAAAGAGTGCGTGCATTAATAGGAATATAGGAAGAGAAGATTACAGTAGTGTTGGTATGCTGTTCTATTTAGTCATAAAACATGCTTGTGTGCTAGCATCAAGTATAGAACAGCTGAGTGCATTTTTTTTTAATTTTTTGTGAATGGAAAAGCAAA
Source organism: Protopterus annectens (assembly GCF_019279795.1). Lineage (NCBI taxonomy): Eukaryota > Metazoa > Chordata > Ceratodontiformes > Protopteridae > Protopterus > Protopterus annectens. Next base: position 35,936,657 of record NC_056748.1, read on the forward strand.
ACATTCAGGAAATAAGAGTACAGACATCCAGAAGTTGAGTAAAAATTATTTCTGATTTAGTTAGGTGTGATTCAGTAGATAAAAGTGATTGTTATGAAGAGTATTCTGGACGTTTGCTCTGATTAAATGACTTGCTGACAGTTACTCGGTATGCTAGCAGGAATTATGGAACTTCCAGTTGGGCCAACATGCTGTTGCCTTTTTTTTTATACTGTAATCTCTTAGATTCTTAGAGCTGCAGTCCTCCTAGCCTGTACTTATCCTTCATGAATATGAAGGCAAAATAAATAAATAAAAAACTGAGCAAGATCTAAGAAATATGTTGAGTTCACAGAAATGCACAACAGTGGATCCTTACTGTCCACTTCTTTCTCTGTCTATCTCTTCCCATCTAAACTTAGCAGCAGCCTGTATGTTTACTACACTTTCATCAGAGATGTTGGCTTGAAGCTATCCTTTTTCTCCCCACTGACTACTGATTGTTAGCATTCCCATTACCTAGTAGGAGGACTGTCATCCAGGCAGCTGTTAGGGTTATCTGTATCCATGTACTCCTCTCTTTTCCCTGTTGCAAGATAGACATATGGAAGTAACATGATACAAGCCCCTTTAACATGCGTATATCTGAGCATGTCGAGTGCCTGCTACAGCATGGGAATATGGCCGTGTGGAGAAATGCTCATCCTCTGTACTTTGTGTTACCCTTTCTAGAGCACTTGAACTCTGCCAAGCGTGAGTCTTAGGGTAGACTACAGCAAGGGTTAACCAGTTCCTGGCAGTTACTTCCAGTCTCTGTGACTTACTCCTTGAGGGGCTGTTTACTATTTAATTGCAAGTTATCTAGGTCAAATACAGGGCTTCCCCCTCTGTGCCACAGTCTACCTCTACTGTCCCATGAATCTAATGTCTTCTGAATTTCAGGTAAGACAGAGTATCTCCCAGGTGCCCTTTATGCTCACTCATCCCTTCGCTTCCTTTGTAGTTGTTCCGTCAGTACCATCTCCCCGCTGCAGAATTTAGGACCCCCTTGTGTCATTGCTTGTCCAGCGTGCACATCTTGAAGTAGTTGTTCCATCAGTACCATCTCCCCACTACAGGATTTAGGGCCTCCTTGTGCCATTGCGTTTCTGGCGTGCACATCTCCAAGTAGTTGTTCCGTCAGTACCATCTCCCTGCTGGAGGATTTAGGATCCACTTGTGCCATTGCTTCTCCGTTGTGCACATCTTGAAGTAGTTGTTCCATCACTACCATCTCCCCACTACAAGATTTAGGAGCCCCTTGTGCCATTGCTTGTCCAGCGTGCACATCTTGAAGTAGTTGTTCCATCAGTACCATCTCCCTGCTGGAGGATTTAGGACCCCCATGCGCCATTGTTTCTCCGGCGTGCACATCTCGAAGTAGTTGTTCCGTCAGTACCATCTCCCTGCTGGAGGATTTAGGAGCCCCTTGTGCCATTGCTTTTCTGGCGTGCACATCTCGAAGTAGTTGTTCCGTCAGTACCATCTCCCCACTACAGGATTTAGGGCCTCCTTGTGCCATTGCTTCTCCAGTGTGCACATCTTGAAGTTAGCTTTCTGTGGTTTAGAACTCCATTCCAGTAGTTATTTTGTTTTTAGTTTTCCTGTTCATTTTCAGTTATTTTGCACATTTCTTAATGGGATGCCTCCAGGACTTCACACGCACTCCCAGTGAAACATACCACACAGGTTAAATTGGTCAGGAACCTCCTCTGGATAACACCTAGACTGACTTTCTTTTCCACTTGCACTGTCTGCAGGATGCACATTCTTCTAAATGCTAACTATGAGGTTGTATGTGCAGCATGTAACACTTTGGATTAAGCTCAGTGTGACCAAACTTGCTTCACGGCAAGCTAACCTCTGAACCCCATGAATCCCCTCCCCCTTTTTAAGGTCCATTGCCACTTTAACTGTGTTAACAATATACCCACTCTGTGCTAATTCCACAGTGCAGTCCTTGCTTTATGACCTTTTTCATCTTTGCCTTCTTCAGATGTTCCTGTCATAACCTTTATGGTTCTTTACCTTCTTCTGTTCTGGGTGTGGCCTTTTGCTTTATGGTATCGCAGTCATGCTATCCTTGCTTAGACCTCATGATCATCTTTTTTTGGTGCTTCTGTTGTACTTACTTCTATCATTTGCTTCAACTCCTATAACTCTGGCAGTTAGTGCACAGGGATTTTGGCTATGAGCTATTAACAGGCTGCTTCCTGTTGTCAAGGTTCAATTCTTTCAGTGTCTGTTTGCCTACTGTGTGACTTTGAGCAAGTCACTTAACCAGGCATTGCTCTGTGGCAGTTGGGAATTTGGACTGGGGTCTTCATTGGTTTCCTTAACTGCATGCCCACTAACTAGCTATGAATTTATTATATGTCATCAGCAAAAAGAAAAAAAAAATCTTTAGACTTGACTGCCATAGTAATGTCATAAAAATGGATTCTAATTTTAAGCAGCTCCATGTGTGAACCTGAAGAAGCACACTTTTTACTTCCGTGCTTAAAAGCTTTCCTTTATCACCATGGATTTGCGCTGATTTACTTATAATGAATTATCCACATACTCTCCGTACCAAGAACTGTGCCATCCAGTGTAATTTTGAGTTTTCTATAACATACTAAATTATAATAATGTATATTCTTTTTCTGAAGTCCCACTGTGTACCATATTTGCTGTTCATTTGTTTCTGAGCATTTTAAAATATCGTAAGAGGTCAAAAGGTTTTGATTAGCATAAATGTCCGTTTAGTAAAACGATCTTGAAATGGCTTTGTAGTGCCTAGAGTGCGGTGATCGTGCTCCGATATCCATTAAAAGACAAATCAGATAGGCGCTTCGACAGTGTAAGACATGATCTTAACAAATGTTAAGCAACCCCTTCTTCAGTTTTTGAGATTGAGTATCACATTAGGCATTTAAACCTGCCAGTACTGACCATCAGACAACATAATAAAAACAGAATTGTTGTTGCCTGCTGTCTGTGCCAATAATGTGTCCCTGACTTTTTCTAACATGACAGAATCTCTTACACTGTGTTTCTGTCAGCACTAGTTAAGTGCTTTACATCTTTGAAAGCCAGCAAAACACTTGGTGATATTTTCACTGTAACTAGTAGTACTTGACTACATAAAGCTCCACGCACTTCAAAGAGGTATGATCAGGTCTCCAATCGTAACCCTTTGTTATGTGATCTCAATATTATGATCAATGACCTGCTCATAATCCTCCGTATCACATGATAGATGCACCATTACTCTCTGTCAACAACTTGGAGATTTTCACACTATGAATGTAAAACTATCTGACCATTACTTACCTGGACTTTAACACTTGCCTGGATCAGTCATAGCTTATTCAGAAGTACTTACCTCGATTAACCCTAATTTACTGGTCAGGACTTACCTGGATCAGACCTAATACGCTGGCCATTATGTACTTGGATCAGATGTAACTCACTGGTCAGGATTTACCTTGACCAGTTCTAATTTGCTGGCCAGGACTTACTAGATCATCCCTGTGTTCATCTTCACAGAAAGGCACTATCATATGACCACTTTTCTGTATAAATTGGCATGATACCAATTTGCTAAATTCATAAAGGCCGTCACAGTTACAGAATGGCTTCTGTAAAGTAGCCTGAGAGGTAAGCCGTAGTTCACTGACCCTCAGATTCCCAAACTTGAAACACTTTAGTTTTCCCCTTCTTGTCATCATGTTCGTTTTTCATACCTGTGAAAATTCTTTGCACCCCGCCCACATCTACCTACTCTTAAATTAACCTTCTTGCCCTTGTACGCACAAACACAAAACTCTGTTCTGAGAGTTCTGTGTACTTTTAACATTGTTCTGAAACATAGCCGTTTCATTAGTTTTCCTTTCACTACCTTACCCAAAAAGCATTTGCTCCTTCTTAATCTTTTGTCAAATACAAAGCTTTCCCAAGCTTCTGTAAAGCACATTTCATGTTAAAGCCCTATTATTCAGCCTTTTTGCTATTATTAAAGTTGTCCCTACTAAAATAGCGGCACCTGTCTTTGCTGTTTTCTTTATTTCCTTGTACTTTTACACTCTGTTTTCACAAACTTGTATTTCCCTTCAATAACTTCTGACTTTGTTTGCATCTGTAAATTGTCGCAGAATACTCTAGGCAGATCACTCCACATCCTGGCTGCCTTTGAGTAGCTTTCAGTCTGCAGGATTGTACAGCTATTTCCCTGTTCTTGTGTCATGTCCCTCACACATTTTAATTTTAGCTGTGGCATTCTCAGTCCTGCAAACTTTGTTCTTATTTCCTTTTATTTATCAACTTGCCCGGACAAATCAGACTGTTTTTTTCCTTCATGCCAGTAAGATAGTTGCATCTGTTTGCTCAGACATGTCTAGGATAAGTGTACTGTGACTTCCCATGATTGACACATGTTATGCATTGCCTGGCACCCTTTGTATTTCTGTTCAGTCATTTTGCAAACTAAGCTGCCAGTAGTTTATCTTCTTTCACATTTGTTCTACCAAGAGATGTTTCTCATTCCTGACCAATATCAAGTATCATGTCCAGATATTAACACTAATTGAAGTCTAATTGGACAGGATAGAGAAGTCTAAATTTCTACCAGTACTGATGGCAAAGCTTAATCGTTAGTTGAAAAGCCACCCTCCATTAAGAGTATCTGAGGAATCATTGTAAAACACTCAAGAATCCTCAATTTTTATAATTTTATCAGACCAGAATGGGTCTGGGTATCCTCCGGAGCAATTGCTGGGGGATAAAAACCCTGTAGGTTCTCTCGATACTTATTTCTGCCTCTCAGCCCTGGCCATTGGGTAATCTGTTTCTGAATCTCTCTCTTAGACATTCTGGTCCTTCCTCACTTTTTGGTACTGCTATGAAATGGAGGTTCTTACTGTGGCCACAGACTTCCACATTGGTTAATTTAGCTTTTGGTTAATGTAGCTTTTGGTTAATGTAGCTTTTGGTTAATTTAGCTTTTGGTTAATGTAGCTTTTCATTACTGAAGCTGCACGTCTGATGACGCTTTGCCATGCCCGATATCTTTCACTTTGGTTTCAACCACTGAGAGGTGAATGAAGTGTCCAGTTAGCAAAGACCCAATGTTGCAAGTCAAGGGAAAAAGCTCAGCAGTGGTTCTGGTAAAACTACGTTGCATCCAGGACCCCTGGGCACATCCAGAATTTGAGCTGCAGGAAAAACAAGTACATAAACAAAATCCAAGATGCAAAGAGAATAGCTGATCCCAGTGTGACAGTAGCAGCTGAAATCCATCTTTCAGAACCACATACAAGTAGTCCAAAACTTTAAAGGTCAGTACTAAGTTTTTAAATAATAAAAATAAAACAATTTGACCAGTTGCAGTGACTGAAGAAACTCAGCTTTATTTGTGAGACATTACTGTCGACCTTGTCCATATAAACAAGCTATACAATCGAAGGAGGAAACTAGTACAGAAAAGAGTAAAATCCCAAGAAGGGAAGACATCCCTGATCAGTATCAGCAAGAAACTATGATCCCTCATAAAATCATCCAAGGCTAGCTTTGAAAGAAAAATTGCCAAGGACTCCAAAGATAACCACAAGGCATTCTTTAGCTATGTCAAGAATCTAAGTAGCAATTCTCAGATCTGCTCGGAGTTAGTGCAGAATGGCACAAAATACACTGAACCGTCCGATATCACCAACATCCTGGCAGACAGGTTCAGTGCAAACTTCACCCCCCTCTCACCCCCAAAAGGGCCCATAACCATATCAGAAGAATGTAGAGCCCCTGAAATCACAGACACTCAGGTTAAAACAGCCCTCTCCAAAGCCAAAAACACAGCATCAATGGGACTGGATGGTGTCCAAGCTGCGTCCTACATGAGCTCAAAGATGAACTAACCCCTCACGTAAACACAGTGTTCAAACTCATTCTCTCCATAGGCTACATACCCATAGAGTGGCACACAGCAGAGGTTATTCCACTCCACAAAGGTGGAGCCACAACAGACCCTGGGAACTATCACCCTATAAGCCTGACCAGATTGGTCTGCAAGGCTATGGAGCGCACCATCATGGAACTAATTAACAGAGACATTGGGAACCACCAAACACTGGACCCTACCCAGTTCAGCTTTGTTAAGAGCAGATCATGCCTCCTAAACCTGGTGGACTTCATTGAGACAGTTACCAAAGCTATAGACGAGGAAAGGTGGTCCACACAGCCTACCTAGACTTCGCAAAGAACTTTGACACCTTTCCCCATTCTGGTTTTATAGACAAGCTCACCAGCCTGAACATAAACCCCTATCTCATGAAATGGGTTGCCAACTGGCTCACGGACAGAACCCACATGATAAGAGTTGCGGGAGCTAGGTCCGACTCTAAACCGGTTACAAGCGGTGTTCCCCAGGGCTCAGTCCTAGGACCCCTCCTGTTTGGCATATACTTCTCAGAGCTACAGGCAAGCACAGGAGGACTATGGCTGACCAAGTTCGCAGATGACTGCAAACTAGGGCCTATAATTGACTCTCCGGCTGACACAGACATCCTCCAAAAGGGTCTCACTGAGACAGATACCTGGTGTCAAAATCATGGCCTCAAGCGAAATGCCAAAAAGTGCATAGTCATCCCCTTTGGAAAAAACAAAGTACTCACAAACTACCACATAGGTGGTAGTCCCCTAAATATGGAAGACGTAATAAGGGATCTGGGGACCCAAGTAGATAGTAATCTCTCCTTTGATAATCACATTGCCAAAGTGGTTAGAAAATTCTTCTGTGTGGCCCACCTTATCACAAAAGGGTTTGCATCCAGATCAAAAGAGGTCATTGTGCCCCTCTACTCATCACTCATCAAACCCATCATAGAGTACAACGCCCCATTTGGAATGTACCTTACAAGACACCTGCAACGGCTGGAAAGACCACAGAAGTACCTCACCAAGAGGATCACTGGCCTCAAACAGATGCCCTATGCAGCTCGACTAAAGAAACTCCAGCTGTACTTGGTTGCATACCACTTACTCAGAGGTGATTTCTGCTTGACATACAAGGCCATGTCCAACCCAGAATTGATGGACATGCTCCACCTAAAAAAAAACATATCCCCTCGAGCCACACGCTCTAGGGACCAAAACCTCACCACAACAATACATAGGATGTGCTGGGGGGATAGATTCCTGACCCAGAGACTTCCTATGCTCTAGAACAAGATTCCAATCTACATTAGGCAGAGCTCCTTGCTAACACTCTTCAAGAGAAACCTTGACGAGTGGATGGGAAACAGAAAGTTTACCTTGGGGATCACTTCAATGGCTCTGCTGGACAGAGGCACAGGGAACTAATCTAAGGGGGCGGCGAAAGCCAACACATTCTGACTAGGCTTATAAATGCCTTCAGGCAGATAGCCTAGTACCTACCTATGAACCTATATGAATAACCGTGTTAGAATTATTATTTTATTTTTTTATATTACTAGGATCTGATTCATTGTTGGAAAGTCCCCATTAATGTGTCACTATTCAGCTTATCTAAGGATTTATCTGCATGCTTTTCTCCAAATGCAGAAGAGCATTTATATTTCCTATGTAGATTATGCACTTTTTTCCTGATCTGACAATGGTCTCCAGTTCTTACCTGGAACCACCACAAATCTTCCCAGAAAGTAAGTTTTGTTTAGCTCAGTTTCAACTGAGAAAAAAGTTCCAGGAAACAAATCATACTAGTCTGCCCTCATCTTAACCAAAAGTCAGCAACAGTTTCCAACTGTTGATCTTTTTTTAGTCGATTGTTTTTATTATGTTGTCTGGTGGTCAGTACTGGCAGGTTTAAATGCCTAGTCGTTTAATAGTCACATGCGATAGTCATCATAGGTGGCAATGTCTTCTGTGGTATTTGCTCACATTTTGGATTTTAGGGATAATACCCCCCTACAGCAGCTAGGTATTCCCCAGGAACAAGGACTGCTTTGGCATTGAACCTTCATAGTTTCATTAACAGTTTTGCCACCTTGATGGTACTTTATCTAGGTCATAAGAATTGATTAGTGAAACTAATAGTTAGTGGTCAGTCTGGGGCTAGAAACCCTAAATGTATATGGTGTGGACATCATTGGAGGTGTACAGACATACTTTAGCCCTGAGACAGTTTACAGGACCAAGCTTACACATGCATGTATGGTGTACTGATTAATTTGTATTCACAGTAACCGGTGGTGAACCAATCATATGACAGCACAGTACATTTGTACTGTGAGATATTAGGTGGTGATAAGTCTACTTGAACTACATGTTGGCCACTCTTGTATGTGGTCTGTGACTCTTTCTTACTGAGCTGTAATTAAATAATTTGCCAGAAAGAAGTGTAGAACTTCCAGGTATTCCTCATGTCCTGTTCTGTCTGTCGCAGCATGAGCAATCATGTCACCTATTATCAACACCACGTCTTTGTCATCCTTTATCTAGTAGGTCCTGCAGTTTCTGCATGAACGCACTCTTTTCTTCACTATCACAACCTTGCTGCGGGGCATAAGTTAGATTATGAATACTGGCCAATCCTTACAATGTAGTCTGAATCCCATGAGCCTGTCACTAATTCTGATGATATTCCTGTCTTTGAAAGTCTCTCTATGGAAGGCAAGCTGGTGGTGGAATGTAGAAGTCCAAGAAATTATCCAAAGAAAGAAGAGATGTAGGAAAGGTTGGGTGGTAGAAAAGATGGTCCGGGGCTAAGAAGGAATATTGGTTGAGTAGCAGAAGCTAAAAGGGCAGTTACAAAAGCAAAGAACAAGGCATCAGAAGTACTGTAATAACTCCAGAAAGGTGATTCTGAAGATAACACAAAGAAACTCTATCAGGATGCAAGGCAAAGACAGAAAGATAAAAAGTTACCAAACACCATTCATAGGGGATGCCAGCAATAACCAGCTTACCAGTCCACAGAATATTAAAAGCAGATGGAAGGAGTTCTTCCAGCAGATTCTGAATAAAGAAAACCCCACAAAAGCTGTACTGCTCCAGACACGGCCTACGATGAGAGAAGAGGAAAAGCTGTACTGCCCCAGACACAACCTATGATGAGAGAAGAGGAGGAGCTGTACTGCTCCAGACACAACCTATGATGAGAGAAGAGGAGGAGCTGTACTGCTCCAGACACTGCCTATGATAGAGAAGGGGAGGAGCTGTACTGCCCCAGACACAACCTTTGATGAGAGAAAAATCGCTGTACTGCCCCAGACACAGCCTACAATGGGAGGAGCTGTACTGCTTCAGACACAGCCTACAGTGAGAGAAGGAGAGGAGCTGTACTGCCCCAGACACAGCCTACAATGGGAGGAGGGGAGGAGCTGTACTGCTTCAGACACAGCCTACAGTGAGAGAAGGGGAGGAGCTGTACTGCCCCAGACACAGCCTACAATGGGAGGAGGGGAGGAGCTGTACTGCTTCAGACACAGCCTACAATGAGAGAAGAGGAGGAGCTGTACTGCCCCAGACACAACCTATGATGAGAGAAGAGGAGGAGTTGTACTGCCCCAGACACAACCTATGATGAGAGAAGAGGAGAAGCTGTACTGCTCCAGACACTGCCTATGATAGAGAAGGGGAGGAGCTGTACTGCCCCAGACACAACCTTTGATGAGAGAAAAAGAGCTGTACTGCCCCAGACACAGCCTACAATGGGAAGAGGGGAGGAGCTGTACTGCTTCAGACACAGCCTACAGTGAGAGAAGGGGAGGAGCTGTACTGCCCCAGACACAGCCTACAATGAGAGAAGAGAAGGATCCCAACCTATAAGGGACATGAATCTGATGAAACTGAGTACAGCTAAGATAGACGTAATAGCAGCAAATAGGAAATCAGAAGTTGAAAATTGAGAGGACGGGAAATAGTGGAACAGGTTAATTGCTTCAAGTATCTGAGGGTTAGTTGTGGAGAAGGGAGGTCTGAAATCAGAAAGGTTGCAGTCAACTGTCACCAAGTGTCAGGTGTAGTATATGACAGAAGAATGCCAAAGAATCTGAAAAGAAACGTGTACAAAACAGGGGTGTGACTAGTACTACTGTATGGTACAGAAACCTGGGCTGTAAAGGCAGAGCAAATGGAGAAGTTAGAGGTGATGGAAATGAAGTGCTTGAGAAAGGTGGTAGGATGCACTCTGTGGGACAGATGAAGAAGAAATGGGGATATAAGAGCCAGAAACCAAGTAACTGTCATTGCAATGAAATTCAAAGAGAAATGTCCATGGTGGTTTGAATACATGCAGGAAAGCAAAAGTCAAACTGATGAAGAAGATTTACTAGAGACAAGAAGAAGGCATGAGGAAACGAGGGCCTCCAGCAAAGAGGTGGCTGGATTGTGTGAGGGAAGATCTACATCCGTTGGCATGACGCCTCAACCCCATGTAGAAAATGGGGGGTTTGATGATGATGATGATACTGATGGTTCTCAGTGTGAATGAAGTTGAGAAGCATGTTTTTTGCGTGCCCAGATCATCTGTTGCCTTGTGTTCATACGCCGACTGTAGAGCAAAATGGTGAGTGAGCAGCTTAGCTGTGAGTGCAGAAAATGACGGCTTCTAGGCAAGAAGAGAAACCAAAGTAAAACGATTGTGCAACAAAGCAGCCAGTTGAAAAACATAAATAACCTACCCTGCAGTAATGCCAAGGAGGTGCAGCTGAGAAAATATGAATTAAAGAACAGCAGTGAAAAAGAAAAGTTAGCAGTGTTAATAGTGTCGTGTACATTCATGGAGCAGCATTAATAGGGTCGTGTACATTCACGGAGCAGCGTTAATAGTGTCATGTACATTCACGGAGCAGCGTTAATAGTGTCGTGTACATTCACGGAGCAGCGTTAATAGTGTCGTGTACATTCACGGAGCAGCGTTAATAGTGTCTTGTACATTCACGGAGCAGCGTTAATAATGTCGTGTACATTCACGGAGCAGCATTAATAGTGTCGTGTACATTCACGGAGCAGCGTTAATAGTGTCGTGTACATTCACGGAGCAGCGTTAATAGTGTCGTGTACATTCGCGGAGCAGCGTTAATAGTGTCGTGTACATTCACGGAACAGCGTTAATAGTGTCGTGTACATTCACGAAGCAGCGTTAATAGTGTTGTGTACATTCACGGAGCAGCGTTAATAGTGTTGTGTACATTCACGGAGCAGCGTTAATAGTGTTGTGTACATTCACGGAGCAGCGTTAATAGTGTCATGTACATTCACGGAGCAGCGTTAATAGTGTCGTGTACATTCACGGAGCAGCGTTAATAGTGTCGTGTACATTCACGGAGCAGTGTTAATAGTGTCGTGTACATTCACGGAGCAGCGTTAATAGTGTCGTGTACATTCACTGAGCAGCGTTAATAGTGTTGTGTACATTCACGGAGCAGCGTTAATAGTGTCATGTACATTCACGGAGCACATACAGAACTCCCAGGAAATAAGTATATCCTAACGAGTTGGAAGAGGAACCTTGTAGTTAATTTGGACAGCGCGTTAGCAATATAAAAGGAAGCCTTCTGTGAATGATACAATAGCACCAGTGAGCTGAAGTAACACTAAAGATTGTTAAAAAAGAGCTGTAAATCCACAGAAAGATGTAGGAAAACTGAAAACGTAACAGCAGTCTGTAGTAAAATACGATCTCAGGTGTTTTCGGTGTAAGAAATCACTGAAACATTATGAAAATAAACAACTGAAGAAGGCTTATCTAGCAGAAGCATATCCTGACAGTTGTGCTGCCGTCTTTGAAACATAATGCACGTCTTTTTCTTATTTCAGTCACTAACGATGACTTCATGTACCATGTGTGTATGCGTATACATGTGTACATGGATTGATTGGTAAATGGGACATTTTTTCAAACTAGAAACTCGCACTTATTTGGTGATATATGGTCAGCAGGCATTACATTAATTAAGTTTATTTATATATGTATGTATCTATTTATTTATTTAAGTATTCATTCATTCTGAATTTGTTAACCAGGGTAGAGCACTGAACTCGTTGGACCTATTTAAGTATCGGCAAGGCACTTCAAGCTAAATGTACATGCCCACCACCTGTTTTTCTTAGGCAGTACAGAATATGTGTGCACTTCCTCTCAAAGAGGGTATGAACCCTTACTTCAGTGGCAAGACAGGATATATGCAAATCCTCTCCCCATTCATCATAGGCAGTACACATTATGTGTGTGCCTCCAGCTTGTGACGCTTTATAAGATGGGTGTATACCCCTACTGTAATGGCAGAACTGGATATGTCCCTTCTGTTCTTCAGAGGCAGTACAGAGCATGTGAGCAGTATAGTGTAGGTATAAACCTTCAGTTTGTAGGCCCCACAGTATAGTTGAGTGCCCTCAGTTTCATAGGCTGTACGGAATTGGTGCGAAGGCCTACTTCATGACCTTTGTGAGGTAATTATCAGTACGGAATCGGTGCGAAGGCCTACTTCATGACCTTTGTGAGGTAATTATTAGTACGGAATCGGTGCGAAGGCCTACTTCATGACCTTTGTGAGGTAATTATTAGTACGGAATCGGTGCGAAGGCCTACTTCATGACCTTTGTGAGGTAATTATCAGTACGGAATCGGTGCGAAGGCCTACTTCATGACCTTTGTGAGGTAATTACGGTAATTATCAGTAATGTGTATTTTATGTGAATTTAATGCAGTTCATTTTGCCAGCAGAGTCTTTTTATTCATTTTTGAAGAACAGCACTTCAACTAATTCAAATGCAAGATGACATTTGATAGTAATAAACAAAAATCTAACAATGTATAAGTACAGAATATAGAGTTCAGACTACAGTACCATGACCTGTGAAATAATATCTGCACTGCAGTAATAGCGTCACTGTGTAGGTAGCAATCAGTGCTGATAAAATATTCATCCAGAGCTACAAGGAGAGCCAAAAAAGTTTAGAGAGGCTGCTGGAAAAAAAACATGATCAACTGATAAAGGATTGCACATGCTTTCTCTTAATTGCCTCTGATGCATTTAGATAGATTTTGTACGTTAAGTACCTTAACATGGTTTTTAGAACTATTTATCAGTTTTATCTTTCAAGGTAGTCTGTGTAGACTCACAAAATAAGGCAGTTCTTAACTGAAATAACCTTCGTTTGTCAGATCTTTGAAAGTTCATTTGTGGAATGGCTCCGTACCCTATCCAAATCAAAAAAAGATACTGTTAACCAAAACCTAGACATTCTTTTTCAAGTTTTGTGATATGTTTTCTTTTCACAATTGTATAGAAAAAGGCTGTAAAGAAGAATAGTCAGGAAAAAATTTTATTGTATGAAAAAGTATTACCTTTTTGTGTCCCAGTGCAATGTCTGTGTTTCTTTTAAGCAGCTGATTTGTGGTATATAAGAATCACCAGAGAATATAGTTGAGTGTAACTAGAAGTAGTAGATTGTATACTTTTTTGTATTGCAGAGTTGTAAATTTCTGTGGTGTTCAGCACTCTTCTGATCTGGAAGGAAAGACCTGAGTTGGTCTCCGTGTAACCGCCAGAGTTCCTAGTTTATGAGATTTGTCCAGTTTGATTGAGCCGTGGTGGAAAAGCCATTTAGCTGCCTTAAGATTACTGTTTTTTCCTTGACTTTGTGTCACAGATAAAGGGTAGTCTAGCTGTTATCCAACAGCATAAGTAAAGGTCTCACCATGCAACCAAATAAAAGTTAAGCAAATTATATACCTAGAATAAAAAGGGACTTTATTTTCTGTAGATGCTTGAAAATCAGCTCATTGTTTTGCTTTTTATATTCACTGACCTTAGGGAGGGAATATGATTTAGTGCTTAGCATGCCTTATGAGACACTGCAGAGGCATCTCTGTATTCATCAGAAATAATATCCTGTCTTGGCACCCCCCCCCCCTGTAACCCTGGTAATGAATGTATTGAACTCCATCTTACCCTTAATAAGAAATGTGAAGTTGTTCAATCTTGCCGTTCATTCTTCACTGATGGGTTCGGAGCCGAACCATCAGCTCCGACACGGCCGTTAGCAAAGCTCAAGGTTTACCAGTAGCTCGAGACCAAGCCCCTTATCCCATGATGCACTGCTGGAATTACCTCAGATCTAGTTTGCCGTGGCACAGATCTCAGTGGTTCTAGTTCGCTAGAGCCTTTTTTTAATCTAAAATTTGCTTTTCGCACGTTATTTTTTACCCTTTTTTTCTAATTCTAGTTTAGTGTGTTTCATATATATATATATATATATATATATATATATATATATATATATATATATATATATATATATATATATATATATATATTAGCTCCTGTAGTTGCTCTATTGAAGAATAGTTTTAGTGGCCTCATGTTGGGCCTAGTTAGAGTGTGTGTCTTTCTATTACTATTCTTATTACATTGATAGATAGATAGTGTGCAATTTTATATGGAGATACATATATGTATGTATGTATGTATGTATATATTTACATAGTTGGCCCCTTTTTTCTCCGGGCCATTGTTTAGAGTGTGTTTTTGCTATTTCTATAGTTACTGCATTTGCAGCATAGATAAATAGTGTGCAGTTATATACATATTTACATAGTATTGGCCTTTTATTTTCTCCGGGCCATTGTTTAGAGTGTGTTTATATTTAGGTGTGTTAACTCTTTAGCCTAAGTGTAGTTGGGACATAACTTTTAGGATATATTTAGGCTGTGTGGTTTGTTTCTTGTGTTTAGCCTAAAGTTCTTGAGATGTCTGAGGAAAAAGACAAACACCCAAAGTCTGGATTCAAGAAATGTCCAACTGCGGGCAAAAGATGTCTCTTACTGATGGGCACGTTCAGTGCATTTATTGTCTAGGTACATTTGTAGGAGTCCTGCAGTATTTGCCATTCCTTTTCTTCAAGGGGTTCTTTTAGAGAGGGAAAGGAAGCTTGTGGATCGAGGTTTGCTTAAGCATTGTTTTGCTGAAGCTTTGACTGACAAAGATGTGGCCAGCAAGTCCTCTAAATCCTCAGCAGACTCCAAGGCATCTGAAGACTCGAAAAAGTCTAAGAAAGTGGAGGATTCCAGGACATCGGCTCCACAACCCTCGGAGCCAAGTGTCTCTTCATTTCGGAGCTGGCCCACAGTTCTGGAGCCATTCTCTAAGAGACCTGTATCTCCACCTTCGGTGCACTCCTGTAGGTCTTCTGTCAGCCTCTCGGATTTGGATATGGACCGATTGGTGCAGAAGCTCTTACGGGCACCAGGCCTTGCTAAATTGTTGTCGGCTCCGACCCGAGTGTCAGAACCGAAGACCACCACCCCAGATTTGACTGCTCCTCCTCTGAGCCATACCAGATCTTTGGAGCTGGAGGGGGCTGACCTGTTGATCGTGGAGCCTTTGGAGTCGAGGCCTGCTCTGGTGTCATCGGGTCCATCTACTCTGACTTCCTCGGTGCCAACCGGGGACTGTAGAGGCTGACACTCTCCTGTCGGGTCCAAGGAGGATAGTCGCACCAACTTGTCGGTGCCAGCTCTGCCTATCTGGGCCTTGGCTCAGATGAGCTTGGCTTCTACTTCCGGCTCGGAGCCTATGGCCTCGGTGCGGGAGGGGCTGGCGGTTCCTGTGGGTCCGTCGACTCCTTCTCATCAGAGCTGTGATGCTTTCGAAGCCATGAGGAGAGCCTTGTCCTGAAAGACATCCTCGACAACAGGTCTGGCCTCTTCTTCCCCCAAAGCGCCTGTGTCTGCTTCTGCCTCCATCATCCAGGCCAAGCGTAGAGACCCTGATCCTCAGGTAGCCCCACAGGGTGCCCCTTGCTCTTCTGACACCTCCCCATAGGCTCCCGCTCAGGAGGCCCCTAGGAAGAGATTGTGTAAGAGGAGACACTTGGACTCCCCACAGGAGTTGTTGACAATTGACACTGACTTGGATGAGTCAGAAGGATCCCCACGATCCCCCTCTGAGGATATCTCCTTTGCGGAGATACTCGAGATCCTTAGGCAGAGGGGTGATTGGCAGTCCAAAAGCCCTACTGAGGATGAGTCATTTCTCCTGAAGGCTTTCGGGTCTCAACCTTCCACCTCTTGGGTGTCTCCGCCCTTCGATGAGCTCATGCAGCTGGTCTCTCGGAGGGCGTGGGAGTCACTTGAGTCCATGGAACCTGTCCCTCGGAGGCCTGACAAGTTCATTTCTGCCCCTGTAGATAAAGCCTTTTTGTCCAAGGGAGTCCCTGTTGATGCCATGGTGGTGGCCTCGGCCACCAAGAAGGAAATGTCTGAGACTTCCTCATCGATCCATCTTCCTAACAGAGAGTCCAGGATCACGTCTCAATATGGGAAATGCATGTTTAGTTCAGCGACTTTTACACTCCGATCCCTGAACTATTTGACCCATTTCACCAGACTGCAAAGAGATCTCCTTAAAGAGTTGGGAGATACTCTTCAGGGTACTGTAGCTGCAGGGGCTTCTGACAAAGTTGCCGCCCAGCTTGCTACCCTAAATTCCATTGTGAACTTGTCCATGCATCTCATATCATATGCAGCTGATGGGATGAGTAGGGCAGCGGGTACAGGAGTTGCTCTAAGAAGACATTCCTGGATGCGCTTGTGTTCCTTCGTGGAGCCCTTTAAATCTTAATTTGTCAACACCCCTTTTGATGACTCATCTCTCTTTTTGCCCAAAGTGAAAGAAACTCTCACCAGGTGTGAGCAGGAGGGAAAGACTCTGCCTGCCGTCGGAGTCCATTTTTCCACTCCTACTGGGCCTTACCCCAAAGGCCAATGGGGAGAGAAAATGCGGTTCCAAAAAGCCCAAGTAGCCTTTCAGGACACACGTGGTCAACCCCCCTCTAGGGGCAGAAAGGAGGGGGTAACAATGGAAGATGCCACCCTCGCGGCAGATAGGGTCTGCAACACCAGGTTGACAGAGATCACTTCTCTGGTCAACCCTATCAGCGCCCCTGAAAGGAGACCAGACTGTCCTGCTCTGGAGGCAGTCGGGGGTCGCTTATCCTTGTACCCAGATGCCTGGCAAGATATAACAAATGACAGCTGGGTACAAAGTATTATTTCCAGAGGGTATTTTATACCTTTCTCCACTCCACCCACACCCCCAAGGAGAATCCCAGACATTCCACCCAGTTGCAGGGAACAAGCAACTATAGAGGTCCACAAGTTGCTAGAAAAAAGAGTCATCCAACCAGTCCCAGCAGACCAAATAGGATCTGGAACTTACTCAAGATTCCTTTTGGTTCCAAAGAAAACAGGGGACTGGAGACCTATTTTGGACCTCAGCAGACTCAACCAATTTGTGAAGAAAGAGAAGTTCTGGATGGTCACGCTACAGTCGATACTTCCCTTTTTAGGGAGAGACAATTGGATGTGCTCGATAGATCTCCAGGATGTGTACTACCACATAAAAGTGGCCAGACCATCCAGGGATCATCTGCTCTTCTGGCTGGGAGCCAATCATTACCAGTTTTGAGCCCTGCCCTTTGGTCTCACTACAGCCCCCAGAGTGTTCACCAAATGCATGGCAGTGGTCACGGCTCACCTGAGGCGTTTAGGATTCCAGGTGTTTCCATACCTAGACGATTGACTCCTTACCTCCACCACCAGGCATCAGCTGATAGAGGCAAGGAAATACACTCTGCCATCACTTAGGCATTACAGTCAATTCAGAAAAATCTGCCTTGTCTCCATTGCAGCATATCGCCTTTATAGGGGCAGAGTTAGACACTTCAACCACTACTCTATGACTACCAATTGAGAGGGTCTTTCTTCTTCACCAGCTTGTCAGTTCATTAGTGTCGAAGGACAGAGCACCAGCTGCAGAAGTCTTAAAAGTGTTGGGTTTGATGGCTGCAGCGATCCTGGCCATACCAGTAGCAAGGATGCACATGCGGATTCTTCAATGGCTGCTGTTCACTCAATGGTCCTATCAGGAACTTCCAATGAGTCATATGATTTTAATTACAAACTCTTGCAAGAGAGAACTCCAGTGGTGGTTGATGTCTCTTCATGTAACCATGGGACACCCCTTTGTACTACCCCCTCCAGTAGCCACTGTGACCTCGGACACTTCCCTGATAGGGTGGCGGGGGGCATTTTCAGGGAAAGACTGCCCAAGGCACATTGATGGACCAAGAGTCACATCTGCATGTCAATGTTCTGGAGATGAAAGCAGTACTTCTGGCGTTGCAGTACTTTCAGGACTCTTTTCCTCTAGGAACAATTGCAATTCAGACAAACAATATGTCAGTAGTCTGGTACTTGAACAAGCAAGGCGAGACCAAGTCTTACCCCCCTTTGCTGAGAAGCCCTCAGAGTATGGCAGTGGGCTGCCTCCTCCCAGTGCTTTCTGTCTGCAACGCACATCCTGGGGAAATCCAGCGTGATAGCAGACAAACTGAGCAGAGCAATTTTGTTGCTGCACAAGTGGTCCCTGAAACAAGAGATTGCGGACAGGATTTTACATAAATGGGGCCAATCTTGCTGCGATCTTTTTGCCAGTCACGTCAGCATGAAATGCAGAAGCTACTTTGCCCTGATTCCCCCTCTGGGAGAACCCCCGAGAGACACACTCGTACACGATTGGCTCCCGGGTCTCCTCTATGCATTTCCTCCTATCCCGTTGATGCCCAGATTTCTACAGAAAGCAAAATTGCTGGGAAGGACTATCATTCTTATAGCCCCTCATTGGCCTCGGCAGATTTGGTTCCCATTTTTTCATCATCATCTATTGGAGGATCCATGGATTCTGGACCCAGTTCCAGACCTTGTGACACATCTGTCGGGGAATCTCCATCCTTCATTGCAGTCACTGAAGCTCACGGCTTGGCTGCTCCAGTTCCTGTCATAGCCAGGCTTCATGATCTTTCTAATGAGACAAGGCAGATCCTCTTGTCTTCCCATAAGCCGTCCACCAGAAGATTATATCTTAGTAAGTGGAAGAGATTTTCCATATGGGCTTCTAAGCAGAACATTGACCCTTATCAAGCCCCTTTGATGTCCATTTTAGAATTTTTGACTATGATCTTTAATCAAGGAGCTGCAGCTGCTACAGTTCAGATCCAGTTGGCTGCTATATCTAACTTTCATCTCGGAGTGGACGGGTAAACATAATGTCCCACAAGTTGTCCAAGGCCTTTCTCAAAGCAACCTTCCACATGAGGCCTCCAATGAAAACTCCTTATTCTCCTTGGAATCTAAACTTTATGCTGTCTCGCATGATTCTTCCCCCGTTTGAACCAGCATCATCTTGTGATCTCAAATATTTGTCGTGGAAAACCATATTTCTTGTAGGTATTACTTCTGCCCGCAGAGTGTCAGAACTTCAGGCTTTATCTATCAGCCTTCCTTATTTGATTTTTCATGCTGATGGAGTATCTCTTAGGACAAATCCCTCATTTTGCCCAAAGTTTGTTCTGAATCCAATATCAACCAAGTCATTGAGTTACCAGTCTTCTTCCCTAACCATTCCAACAAACTAGAGTACATGCTGCACAAACTTGACATTCACAGACAGCTCAGATGTTTGGACAGAACAAAAGATGTCAGAAAATCAGACCAGCTCTTTGTTTTATTCTCTGAAGCCAGAAAAGGTAGACCAGTGGCTAAAACTCTTTTTAAATGGTTATCTGATTGTATCACTTTTGTGTATTCAGCTGCTTATATGCCCTTACTACACAAGATTAAAGCTCATTCTACTAGGGCAGTCTCTACATCTTCTGCATTCCAAGCCAAATTGCCCCTTGATAACATTTGTGCTGCAGCCACTTGGTCTAAACCTCATACCTTTATCACTCATTACAAAGTTGATAATAACTCCTGAAGAATATACTCCCGTGAGCCACCCGAGATTGAGGGTGCTAGGGACGCTACCCATCAGTGAAGAATGAAAGGCAAGATTGAACAACTTCACATTAAGAAGTTAGGAACTCACCATAACGTTCCATGTGAGTTATTCCATCTCGTCTTCATTCTTATGTCCCTCTGTCCATTCCCCACCTGGCTGATAGTTGACCCTAGAGGCTGGTCTCATCCTGGGTATTCAGTCTTTCTTCCTCTGTATGGGAGGGTAGTTCTCTTACATAGATATGCTACATGCAGCAAACAAGATCTGAGGTAATTCCAGCAGTGCATCATGGGATAAGGTGCTTTGTCTCGAGCTACTGGTAAACCTTGAGCTTTGCTAACGGACGTGTTGGAGCCAATGGTTCAGCTCCGAACCCATCAGTGAAGAATGAAGGCGAGATGGAACAACTCACATGGGACGTTATGGTGAGTACATAACTTCTTATTACTGTCCATTCATAGCCTGCTATGTCCATGTCCACAGTATACTTTGGTAGGCCACTGAATGTACTTAGTGAAGTACTCTTATCAAACATATCTTTATATGTAGTGATTTCAGGCAGTTATTTTTCAGTTCACTGGTTTGGCTGCATCTCTAAAGTTGGGTATGCCCAAAAGATTCCTAGACCTAGTAAATGATTACTGCTTAGAACAAACAGTTAACCAGCCCACCAGGGAGTCAGAATATTCTTGACCTGATCCTCGCCAGTATTGCCCCCCCAGGTATAACAGACCTGAATAAATCTGACAAAAAATTAGTTACCTTTTCCTTTAAAGCCCCTAACCCCACATTAATAAACAATTCTGAATTCAAGAACCTTAAATATACAAACTTGCTTAAATTCTATGATGAGCTAATTTTATTTGCATTAACTCTATTCCCCAAAAAGGTTCAGCTACTACTTTTTCATATGAATTCTATTCCAACACTAAAAAAAAAAGTTTTATAGATTTAGCAGATCCAGATGTAGCAGGAAATTTAAAAATAAGCCACCCCAGGTGGTTCACCGCTATAAATAAGCTCTTTAATGAAAGAAAAAAAAAACTTTTAAAGTCCCATAACAAATCTACCAACATTAAAGACAGGATCAAAAAGATCAGTAAGGATCTTAAAATTACCATCAGAACAACTAAAGCTGAACATGGGCTTAAACTGCAATCAGAAGCAAATACATATCTACAAATCCTTCTTCAATTATAGTAGCAGGAAATAACTTGCATTGTACAGATCAAATCCATAATGGCATTAACCATTGTAAAAGCTAAGACAGCTAGCATTCTTGCAGACGGATTTAGTGCAAATTTTATTTTTGAAAAGACAATGAAATTACACAAATGTCTGAGTCCTACTCATCACTGCGATCACCATGGAACACATTCTGGCTGTACTTTCAAGTGAAAAACACCATTTCGATGGGCCCAGACAGTTCACTTGGATGCCCATGCTGAAGCCCTCCTTCACTTGTGTAACTTAATCCTAGCCACAGAATATGTCCCTGAGGTTTGCAAACCAGCCATAGTTACTGCACAAGGGGGCCGCCACAGGCCCTGGGAATTATATGTCCATCAGCCTAACCAACCTTATTTGTAAGGCCCTAGACTGTGTCATGTCTGACTTCTTAAACTACAGAACTAAAAATCACATACTGGACCCACATCAGTTTGGTTTTGTCAAGAGCAGATCGTGTCTGCTGATAGGTTCATAGGTGTATACTAGGCTATCGACTGTTAGGGGCCGTAGATGTCTAACCATGCAACCCAAATATGACCCACAAATTTGATTTCTAAGGAGGTGATTTACTGACTGCCTCTGTGCATCAGACGAATAACAGCCAGACCAGGGGTTCACTTCTGATTACTCAACTTGGTATATTTCTTTGAGAAGGTTACAGTAGCCGCTTAGTCCACACAGCATATGTGAATGCGCCATGGCTTTTAACACTCTACCCCACACTGGCAACACAAACAAGCAGAAAGGATTCAATGAATATGTGAATGTGCCAAGGCCTTTAACACTCTACCCCATACTGGCAACACAAACAAGCAGAAAGGATTAATGAATATGTGAATGTGCCAAGGCTTTTAACACTCTACCTCACACTGGCAACACAAACAAGCAGAAAGGATTAATGAATATGTGAATGCGCCAAGGCCTTTAACACACTACCCCATATTGGCAACACAAACAAGCAGAAAGGATTAACAATAGACTCTTATATGGTAAAATAGGTTGCAAACTACCTGAACCCGCAAAATTAATGCTGCCAGTGCCACTTAAGAAAGTAAGCCGTGGAGTACTTTGTTGTTCAGTAGTCAGTTCTGACTTCCTTACCACAAACCCTTACCTATGGATACCCATATTCGTCGATGGCTGCAAGCTTGGTGTCATCTTGCCATTCCCCAGAAGTACAGAAGCACTTCAGTAAGTAGTAGTCCTTACAAAGCAATGGTGTACAGATAAATGGCTCAAACTAAATGCAAAAAAGTGCACTAATGTCAAGTTTGGAAAACAACCGTTATCTCCATAGTACAGCATAGACAGTACGTCCTCCCACAGAGATACTGTAGTCAAGGATTTTATTTTATTTATTTTTTATTTGACATTTGTTGACCGGGTTGGTCCATCTGGGCTAAGGCCCTTTTTCAGTGGAGACCCGGGGAGAAAAGCTCCATAGTTACAAAATATGTACAAATTCCAAGAATAAAAATATTTGCTAGTTCACAAAAAAAGAGTATATAACACTGGACAGCGAGAGTATACAATAATAATACTGATTACAGATAACATACACTGTTGCCTAGCTATGTATGTTAAGGTAGGTAGACTGGGAGAGATAGAATTTAAAGTACAAAGAAAGGAAACCAGTGGGGAGTGTTTGGGTAGCAGTGAAAAGAGAGATAAGAGTGTGATAGTAGCATGTTGAATATTGTACTGGTGAGGAGATTGACAGAGTAAAGGATGGTTTAGGGGTGAGCGTAGGGAAAGGGTTTAAAGGGGGAGAAGGGAGGGGGAGTTTGGAAGGATGTAGAGTTAGGTCATAGTAGGAGAGAAAGAAGTGAGAGATTGGTGTGGAGAGGTGGGTTAGTCGGGGGGCTGGTAACAGAGGCAAAGTTTATTTAAGCTAAGGTGATTTCTCATAGTCTTTTTGAATAGAAGTTTGGAAGTAGTGTTTTGTATGTCCAGTGGGAGTTTATTCCAGTGTTTGGCAGGGTAATAGCTATACAGGTTCTTTCCAGTGTTGAGTTTAGGTTTGGTTATGGTCAGAAGGTGTTGGTCCGAGCTCCGGAGTGTCGTAGGATCTTACACATTAGCACATGGGTGGAGAGCTCCCTCATCTTTAGCCATCATGTTGCAACAGTTCTGTGTCACATGACTAATTTCCAGAGGTATTGCATATTAGTGGAAGGGTGTTACTGTACATCACAAATGACATCACTTATTGAATAGAGTGCTCCTTTAGCATATCATGCAATTAGATAGGCCCCAAAGGTTTGTGGCAAAAATGATTACTGGAGTAAAAAACCTTATATACTAAGAAGCCCTATCCTTACTTTCTGTCTCATAGATTCCTGCATGGAGGTCTTTGCCTGTCATTCCATGTCAAAGACTCAACCCTGATTGATCTCTTATTCTTTCACAGGGTGAATGGCTTCACAAACACCCAAACCAAAGTTATACACATCCACCAGTACGTAAATAAAACACTTTGGTGATATAAATTTATTACCCAGTAGTTGCCACATCCCTGGAACTGATTTCCATTGCAAATTAAGCAGACTGATACCCTTGCCTCCTTAAAGATTGACCTTGGCAATTGAATTGGATGGGTACTTGCACGTTCATCCCCAGCCTGACGTGTGCCTTCTTGGAAGTGTGGGCCCATGCTGAGGGTGGTATTTGACAAGATGTATGTGATTTTACTTGACTTGTACTTTCTATGATTCTGTGACATTATGATCATATTGTTACATACAGGACAGTATTTCACACTAAATAAACCTATTTACAGGGCATTTTCTGCACTGGCTAGGTGCTTGTATATCATGATTCTAGCTTGAGGTTATTTAGAAGTCGGGGGGAGAACTGAGTTGGGAGGTGACAGTGGTATTTTATAGTGGGATAACTTGTTGTCAGGGCTGGAGTTTGGGGGGGGGACTTTTCAACATGATTGCACACTTATCAACTGGTTGATTACAGCTCTCCCCATGTGAAAACATAATGTTTGGAGAATAGTAAGTAAAAGTTATCAGCTTGGGTAAAAGTCAGTTCCTGGCTAGTCAGTACACCTCCTGGATGTCAACAAATAAAACATTTGGAGAAAGTAAGAAAAAATCAACCAGAAAAGGAGAAGAAAAAAACTATGATGAAAAAGAACCTTGCAGCTGATCAGCCAAAAGCGGTTCAGTTTTCAGCTTTGGTACAGGAGATAGCTTCCAGTAACTTGGAGGAAAAATTAATCAAATGCATTTGAACTTGTTTAAAATAGGTGAGACAATAGAGAAATAAAATTCACATGACAACAGGCTGGAAAGAACAGAAGGTTTACATAGTTATTCAGATGAGCTGATAAAACTGAAGTAAAGGGAAGACTGTCTGAATATGAGCTTTTTCAAGAAGAACTGTTTAAAAAATAGTAGTTGTAAGACAGAGGATGCAGAGAAAACTTGAGATTTTCTGCTGTACCAGAGAAACTGGAAGGAACAGATGTCATTAATTTTATGAAAGTAGAAATAAGCAACTGGACTGGTATTCCAAAACAGGATTTGGTACTTGAAAGGGCACACCATGTCTGTGCTCCAGACCTTACCTTGAGAAAGCAACCAAGTATGCAGTCATGCCAGCAGAAAGAGTTGATCCTGACAAAACTGTGTCAAAAGGGAAAGATACTAAGAACTGTGGACACCAGAATGTTTGCGGGAAAACAATTATTCACAGCAGGCAGAGCAGAAGTAAGTTTATTCCCACAGTCGGGATGTTGACAAACAAGTGTGAAATTTAAGTTGCTATATCTATCTGTTTTTAGAATACTTTTTCTTAGAGAATCTAAAATATTTTTGAACACAGAACAGGCATAAATTAAATAGTGTTTACCCAGCAAAGAATGGGTCTCCAGCTCTGGCTCTTATACTATTGACAATAGCAAAGCCCGTAGAAAGAACTTGCCAGTGAAACCTTTTCTATTGTTCCAAAGGAAATGACTGAGTGACAGAAGCAAAAAACCCAAGAGCTGACTAGAAAAATCAGGAGTGGTTTCATCTTCAAGCAGAGACCTGTACTGGGTGGTCGAGATGAGGAGGAAACCCAGAAATAACATTAAAATGTGAAATAAAGTAATTGTAAAGTATAATTTCCATATGATACAGCTTGGACATGAAAGCTGCTTCTGCAAGAACTGGTGCTATGTATACTAAATTGATGGAACCACTCTAAGGCATAATTCTCAGTTTGTCATTAATGTTGAGAAGGACAAAGAAGGGACAGAAGACGTACCTGTGAGTAATAAAAAAAAGTTTTGATGCTTAGCAAAATGTGCATCATAAACGTCTTAAAGTAAACTGCATGTTCTGTTGTAAGGAAGTTCTGTATAGTATGCAGAGGTGTTTTAAATGTGAAATAAGGGGTGTCATCAGTAAGAGAAATATTGTTTCTTGACTAAAATGTATCCGGGGTTTGTACTGTAACAAGATAAAGACTGGATGTAAGCAATGATTCTGGGTGAAGAATTTATAAAGTGTACAGATCATATTATATGTGTATTAAAATATCATTTTTCATGTTTTTATACTACAGATTGTTTATTTTTTCTACAGACAAGGGATTTTTTTCTAAAAACATATAGGTTAGAAAATGGAAAACATGAAAGTACTACATATTCAGTATGTAAAAAGCGTAGTCTGTTGCATCAGTAAAGCTATCAGTACTCTTTTTTTATAAACAAAACCCTGCGATTGGAGGTGGTGGGTTTAGAGTTTCAGACAGTTAATCAGGAAATGACTGAAAAATGTTCTGTTTGGTATTTGTACAAGAAACACCATGATTAGTACTTAATTCAGTGAAAATAAGTGAAAGTTTGATACTGAGAGAAAAAATGCCTTTGAAGGTAGTTTCATTCCTGGCAATACAGTTTAGTTTATTCATTTAAGAGTAGCTTGTGCACTTTTTCTTAAGCATAAAATCAGTTAACACACAGAAAGCAAGCTGTTTCTCACATCTCAGAGGTCAATAGAGATGTGACAAGGACAGATGGTATGTGTGCAAGGAGGAACGCAGATTCTAGCATGCATTTCCAGCAGGATTAAAGCTAACTTTAGAATTGGTGATACCTGTGGATATAGGTGTATATTTTGGGCAGCTACCCCATTATGGAGGATAACTTCCCTTTTAGGAAAATGTGCATAATTTTGTGTGTTTGCTGGAAGTTAAAAGGGTTTTAGGGTTTTAAAATGTATGTAGTTTCTTGAGTATAAACAAAGGTTGGCATCTAGGTCCAAGGAAGTCATTGTTACACTATATTTGGCATTCATCAGACCTATCATTGAGTACAATGCCCCCTTTGGTGACAGCTGTAGGCTGGTCAACTTTACTTAGCCAAGAAACCCAGTAAAAATAGTATGGAATGATGATAGGACATTATGAGACAACAGTCCAGGATAAGTCTAGAGATAAAGAAAAGTGGTAATTGAAAACATAGCAAGGCAAATATATGAAAGAAAAATTATGACAATTTGAGGAAAAAAAAAAAAAAAACATACCAAAGATTATGCAGTAGGTTAAGACAGCTATAGAGAGTTAGTCAAAAAGTTAAGACTGATCACAGAAAAAAATTCAGTTACATTAGGATTAATAAGATGCTAGGTTGCTAACAAAAATGGCAGGGTGGACTTATGGGAATCCCAGGCGTAATGTAGGAATGCATAGTGAATCCTCTGACAGAGATAATGTAGAAGTGTCCTCTGACAGGCATAATGTAGAAATGCGTAGCGAGTCCTCTGATGGACATAATGTAGAAATGCGTAGCGAGTCCTCTGATGGACATAATGTAGAAATGCATAGTGAATCCTCTGACAGGCACGATGTAGAAATGCTTACTGAGTGATGAATTCTTCACTTGGAACATTGGGGCATTGATCACTTAAGTACTCACACAGGAGTGATGAGGCAAGGTGCCTCGATGGGAAGGTGTGTGGAGTGGAACATTGGGGCATTGATCACTTAAGTACTCGCACAGGAGTGATGAGGCAAAGTGCCTCTATGGGAAGGTATGTGTGGAGTGGAACATTGGGGCATTGATCACTTAAGTACTTGCACAGGAGTGATGAGGCAAGGTGCCTTTATGGGAAGGTACGTGTGGAGTGGAACATTGGGGCATTGATCACTTAAGTACTCTCACAGGAGTGATGAGGCAAGGTGCCTCTATGGGGAAGGTATGTGTGGAGTGGAACATTGGGGCATTGATCATTTAAGTACTCGCACAGGAGTGATGAGGCATGGTGCCTCGATGGTAAGGTGTGTGCAGTGGAACATTGGGGCATTGATCAAGTACTTGCACAGGAGTGATGAGGTAAAGTGCCTCTATGGGAAGGTATGAGTGGAGTGGAACATTGGGGCATTGATCACTTAAGTACTCGCACAGGAGTGATGAGGCATGGTGCCTCTATGGGAAGTTATGGGTAGAGTGGAACATTGGGGCATTGATCACTTAAGTACTCGCAGGAGTGATGAGGCAAGGTGCCTCGATGGGAAGGTGTGTGGAGTGGAAGATTGGGGCATTGATAACTTAAGTACTTGCACAGGAGTGATGAGGCAAGGTGCCTCTATGGGAAGGTATGGGTGGAGTGGAACATTGGGGCATTTATCACTTAAGTACTTGCACAGGAGTGATGAGGCAAGGTGCCTCTATGGGAAGGTATGGGTGGAGTGGAACATTGGAGCATTGATCACTTAAGTACTCACACAGGAGTGATGAGGCATGGTGCCTCTATGGGAAGTTATGGGTAGAGTGGAACATTGGGGCATTGATCACTTAAGTACTCGCACAGGAGTGATGAGGCAAGGTGCCTCTATGGGACGGTATGGGTGGAGTGGAACATTGGGGCATTGATCACTTAAGTACTCGCACAGGAGTGATGAGGCGAGGTGACTGTAGGGGGAAGATATGGGTTTATTGAAACATTGGGGCATTCATTGTGAGCTTCATTACCCCTTTACTTGGGTACTAAAATCCTTGGCAGCAGTACTTGGGGGAACCGCTGACTAAGCTGTACAGTACTGCCTTACAAATTTGGGTAATGCCACAGGGCTGGAGAACGGTAATTTTAGTTCTCTTCTATAAAGCCAGACACTCTGAAGCTTCATAGGTTGGTACTAGGCTAACGGCCCCAGGGCCTATACAAGCCTAGCCATAGCAATTCACTGGCTTTTTCTTCCCACACTATTTACGTCCCTGGACCCCTGTCTAGCAGGGTGACTGATGTCATCCCCAGGGTGAATTTCCTTTCTCCCATCCAGTCGTCAAGGTTCCTTTTGAAGAGGGCCAAGGAGGCGCTCTGCTTGACATGTATGGGCAGTCTATTCCAGAGTTTGGGGAGTCACTAGGTCAGGAACCTATCCCTCCAGCATGTTTTGTTTATTCTGATGACAAGGTTTAGATCCCTGGAGCGTGTGGCTCTGAGGGATTGGGATTTCTTTAAGTGTAGCATGTCTAACACCTCTGGGTTTGACATGGCCTTGTATGTTAAGCAGAGATCGCCTCTGCGTAGACGATATGCGACAGAGTATAGCTGGAGTTTTTTTAAGGCGGTCAGCATAGAGCATCTGCTTTAGGCCTGTGATTCTTTGTGAGGTATTTCTGCAGCCTTTCCAGTTGTTGCAGATGTCTTGAGAGGTACATACCAAATGATGCATTGTATTCTATAATGGGTCTAATGAGGGATGAGTACAGTGGGACAATGACCTCCTTTTTTCTGGATGAAAAGCCCTTAGTGATGAGGTGTGCCACATAGAAGGATTTCCTAACTGTTGTGGTGATGTGGTTATTGAAGGTGAGACCACTGTTCGCCTGTGTCCCTAAGTCTCTTATCACACTTTCGGTGTTTAGTGTACTGCCACCTATGTGGTAATTCACGGGTACATGTTTTTTTCCCAAAGGGGATAACTGTACATTTCTTGGCATTGAGCTTGAGCCCATGGCTTTGGCACCAAGCATCTGTTTCTGTAAGGCCCTTTTGTAGAGTATCCACATCATTTGGGGATTCAATAATGGCTCCCAGTTTGCAGTCATCTGCGAACTTTGTTAGCCAGAGTCCCTTAGTGTTGGCCTGCACTTCAGAGAAGTAGATGCCAAACAAGAGCGGGCCCAGGACTGAACCCTGAGGTACTCCACTTGTAATCTGTCTGGAGCTGGATTTGGAGTCAGCTACTTTTACCCATCGAGTGATGTAGGGATTAATGCCCAGCTTAGTAAGTTTATCTATGATTCCAGAGTGGGGGATGGTGTCAAAGGCCTTGGCGAGGTCCAGATAGGCTGTGTGAACTGCCTTACCCTCATCCACGGCTCTGGAGACTGATTCGAAGAAGTCAGTCAGGTTCAGGAGACAAAATCGGCTCTTCACGAACCCAAACTGGGTGGGGTCCAGTGTTTAAAAGTTGCCAATATCTTTGTTTATAAGTTTCATGATAATACGTTCCATGGCCTTGCAGATCAGGCTCGTCAGACTGATGGGGCGGTAGTTCCCTGGATCCAAGGTGGATCCCCCCTTGTCGAGTGGGATAACTGTAGCTGTGCGCCACTCAGTGGGCACGAAGCCTGAGGTGATGGTATGATTAAACATGACACTTAGGTGAGGTGCCAGTTCTTTTTGTAGTTCATGTAGTACACAGCCTGGGATGTCATCTGGTCCCATGGATGCTGTATTCTTAGCTTTGGAGAGTGCATGTTTTACCTATGTGGCCGTTATTAATGGAATTTGGCAATCTTCCGGTATTGAGATGGGCTATTTAGGGGGTGAGAGGGGGATGAAGTTGGCACTGAATCGATCTGCCAGGATATTGGCAATATCCTTGGGATCAGTATATTTAATGCCATTCTGTTGTAGCTCGGAGCAGATCTGAGCATTGCCATTTAGATTCTTGACATATTTATAGAATGCCTTGTAGTTGTCTTTGGAATCTTTGGCAATTTTATTTCCGTAACTAGCTTTGGAGGATTTTACGAGGGATCTCAGTTTCTTACTGAGGCTGGTGAGGGAATATTTTTGCATCTGGGATTTTCCTCTTTTCTGCAACAGTTTCTTCCTTTTGTTGTAAAGTTTGTTTATGGCAGGGGACCACCAGATTGGCTTCCTTTTTTTGGAGGAGTGCATCTTGGTTCTGTTTGGGATGGCATGATTCATGCATGAGTGGATGTGCTCGTACAGTGCCTTAGTGTAGGACTCAGCAGTCGAACTTTCAGTTCTCATCTGCATGGGTGTCATGAAGTTTGTCATTTCTGACTTGAGTAGTATGAAGTTGGCTTTAGAGATGTTTTTATGGAGGTTTCCTTACCGGGGGAGTGGGGGTGGGGTGTGCATGTTTAGGGTGATTAGCTTATGGTCTGACTTGACCAATGAGGGGGTGACCATAGGTGTGGAGCATCGATTTTCCATGCTGGTAATTACCAGGTCTAGGATACTGGAGCCCCTGGTGGTACTGTGGATTAGTTGATCCAGGGCATTGGAATTTATGAATTCCAAGAACCGATGGGCAAAGGTGTTGGTACACGAGTAGTTTTTCCAGTTAATGGCAGGGTAGTTGAAATCACCCAGAATTAGGGTGTTTGGTTGTATCTTAATATTTTCCAGTATACTTAGAAAGGTGTAGTGAGAATCTTGGGGCATGGTGGGGGATCTGTAGCAAGCTACAATTTGGATTGCAGTCTTACCTAGTGTTAGTTGCACCTGGAGAATTTCAGATGCATTGTGTTGGGCAGCTAGCCTGGTGGTGTGAATATCCTTGGTGAATATGGTCACTCCTCCACCTTTAGTGTTTCGATCCTGGTTTGGTGGCCAAAAAGTGTGGTAAGAGTTGTATCCTGGTATTGCAGGGGTGCTGTCTGGAGCCTTGAGCCAGGTTTCAGTTACTGCACAGATATCGATGTTCTCCATTTTTAGAAGTGTCTCGAGAGTGTGCATTTTGAGGTTTAGACTTCTAGCATTGAGTAGCATTACCTTCAGATTTTGCATGCTTATAACTGTTACGGTGGTGGTTTTGTCCTTTGAACTTTGCCTAAAAAAGGCACTATAGGGGTGGCAAGAGCCTTCATTTTCTCATTGTTTTCCGAACAAGGTTTGGAAAATTTTTGCAGGACCGACTGATGACATTCCTGCAAGCTAACTGATTGGCATCAACATGTGTGCATACATTTGTCAGTTCCATGCGATCCATTTGTCTGGCGTATCATTGAGGTGGAAAAAGGAAGGCCTGTTGACTTCGGGTGTCTGGACTTTGATAAGACCTGTGCACTGTACCTCACAAAAAGTTGGTAGAGAAACGGCAACCAAGAAAGTGAATGTGGAATTTGCTAGATGCACATGGTGGCATTTAGGGGAGGAAGCTACTGTGGTAGGCAAAGGTTTGATACTGGGACTGGTCCTATGTAATATATTCACTTAGATGCCACACTGCAGATGGAATCAAAGCAGTTAAGCACAGGGCATTAAAGCTATGAGCTGTTAACAAACTCATCATCCTATAGTCCTTGATTTGATAATCTGTCTCCGCTTGCATGTTGAGTGACTCTGACCAAGTCATTTATCCAGAGAGTACATATGGGATACCCTTAAAAGCAGGCAGTTATACTTAGTGGACTTAAATAAGATAAAAAGAACATGTTTATGGATGGTACAGCTTTTTGTTCCTCAGTACTGACCTCCAGGCTTTAAATCCCCCGTCAGTGACTTTTGTGTAAACTGATATGCATTCAGACTGTAATATTTTTTCAAAGAAGGTATACACGCTGTATGATACTGTACCAATACTGAGTATGGCAATACTATGCATAGGAAGGTAAATGTATGCTCTCACATGTATACCCCACTATGAATGTCACATCTGCCGATGCCAAGGCTGACAGCTCTCTACACCCTCCGTGCTTTATTGGTGGAGCTTCTAATCAAAGAGCATCACTCACTCTCCTTTGTGAAGCCGCCTAGTTCCTTCCCTGGTTTATGACTCTGGTTCCTTCCTTCGAGCTTCCAGGCTGCTACCGAAAACTTTTCTGCTGTTGTGATAGTTAAGCACTCAGCCCTTGCCCCATCAGGGTGGCTTTATGACACAAAATGCAATGCAGTTATTCCATGTAGATAAGCTAGTCCCCAGTGTGAGACCAGCTTTAACTTCTCGAATGGTGTTGGGGGGGCAGTGTAAATTTGGAATTTAAAACACAAATATGAAAATTTATGTATTTTAGGTAGTATTGTGCTTGGAGAGATGGTTATCAAGAAGGCAAAGGATTACAAAAAGTATATTATAATCATCTTTAACTTGAATCTTGCAGTTTGTTTTGAAATAGCAGTGCAAAAAGCCTGTTTTATGCTGCGTAATTGGAAGTTAATCTGACAGACCCTGGGGCCATCCTCCCAGTGGACAGGAGGCCAGCCTGACAGATCTGAGGAAAACTCCTTTGTGCTGTGTATCAAGGAATTGCCCTGACAGACCCTGAGACTGTCCTGCCAGTGGACAGGAGTCCATCCTGGCAGAGTGATGGGCCAGCCCCCAAGAGGACAGGAGGGCTCATTTATGCTATGTATCAGGGAGTTGACCTGACAAACCCTGAGGCTGTCCTCTCAGTGGACAGGTGACCAGCCTGACAAGACCATAGGGCCATCCTCCCAGAAGATAGGAGGACTCCATTGTGCTGTGTATAAGGGAGTTGATGTGACAGATTCTTGGGTCGCCTTTCTAGTGGACAGGAGGCCTGCTTTATGCTGTTTAGCAGGGAGTTAACCTGGCAGACCCTGAGGCCGTCCTCCCAGTGAACAGGCTACTGGAAAGGCTGCATCTGGAGTACTGTGTTCGGTTCTGTTACCCAGACAGTGGAAGAGGGAG
This sequence comes from Protopterus annectens, assembly GCF_019279795.1. Lineage (NCBI taxonomy): Eukaryota > Metazoa > Chordata > Ceratodontiformes > Protopteridae > Protopterus > Protopterus annectens. The sequence continues at coordinate 35,969,560 of NC_056748.1, forward strand.
ATTGGGATTAAAGGAATTGTCCAGAAAAGGAAGCATTGAATTGCTGATAGACTTGGATGTCCTGCATTGTATGAAAACGCTTGAACAGCATGGTAAGTGGATACGGCAAGAAGTTGCTGAAAGATACTACAGTTTTATCTTATGACATTATCAGGGAGTAAATGGGAGAGGCGGGATAGAAGAGGAATGGGAGAGGAGGGATAGAAGAGGAAGTATGGAGGGGAAGAATAGGGGAAGTTTAGAATTATAGTGCTTTGGGTGGAGATGGTGGGGCCCTGGAGTGCATTGCAAGCAACACCGTTGTATAGGGGCTTCAAAGACGCCTTGGTCAGATGCAAGGGCTGGAGTTAGGGTAGATTTGAGGCAACAGCAGGAGATCTGGCTGCAGCATTCAAGCCCACGCAGAAGACCAAGTATCCTTTTTCAATCAGCATTTAGGTATGTGTGATACCCATATATTACTGCCTGGTATGTGTGATACCCATATATTACTGCCTGGTATGTGTGATACCCATATATTACTGCCTGGTATGTGTGATACCCATATATTACTGCCTGGTATGTGTGATACCCATATATTACTGCCTGGTATGTGTGATACCCATATATTACTGCCTGGTATGTGTGATACCCGTATATTACTGCCTGCTACGTCACTGAATCATCAGGTTTTTTTTACTTTTTCTGTGTGTACATGTTCCTGTATTAGCACTTTTCACTCTGCACTCCACCTTCCTGACAGTCTCGTTACCTGAGCCTTTGGACACAACTTGTACTCTGCACAAGAGGTCTTGTATGGTTTGCACAAGGACACCTGTGCAGGCTACACTGCAATCTCACCATTACGCCCTTTTCCCTGCACTTTAAGTTCTGGTAAAATGATTTCTTTCTTTAAAAAGACAGCACATCTGCCATTTTCTTAGTTTACCTAAAGAGGGAGCATACATTTCAGGATAGCATGAAAACTTTGGTTCCAAGGTGAAACCGAACTAAATATTGAAACCCATAGCTTCTGTTTGACTAGTATTTGATTTTGAACAAATCACATATCTCTTCCTGCTCCCAGGCTGAGTTCGAGTTCAGTTCACTGACCAGGAGTCCTTGGGTTATGCTCCCTTTATATATTTCATATTTTATCCTTGTGTTATATTGGATCCAGAAGAAGGTTTTAGTGTAAAGCCAGAAATCAAGAATCTTTGACAAAGATCAAATAAAGCTGCAAAGATGGTTATGCTGGAAATAGATGGATAGATAACACAAAGGTAAAATATATATAGACAGAAGCAGCATTTTAAATGATTTTTAATCAGACTAACATTTACATTAATTTATAGTTTTCCATTAGCATACTGTTAAAGTATGCATTATTGCGGGTTATTTTTGTAACCTCTGTTTCTGCTTTTTTTCCATTTTTTATTTAAAATTGTTATCTGATTACTAAAAGTAATAGGAGCGTTTCGTAACTTGATGCATAACAATCACACTGTCTGTTTTCCATTCTTCTTCCATTATTCTTGTCTTGTTAAAGTCGTCAAAATGTTGACAGCTGCATAACTCTTCTTTAAAGTGTTCATACCCTGACAGATATTACCGATATTTGTCACTTTATGTACGGTAAGTGACAGCTGAAATTAGCTTTGTGCTGCATTTCAGGCTGTCTCAAAGGCAGTGACTCCAGTCCAACTTGTAAAGCTCTTCTTCTGTGTAATGTCGATTCAAAGTGTTTATTAAAACGACGACTGCACTTTTGCAGAGGAGAGGCACTGCTGAATCAACAGGCAATTGATGTTTTATCAGGGGTCATTGTAAATCGTTCATTTTAAACACAACATTTGTACTAAGGTTTTTCCAGCTGAGAACTTTAAAATAGGCATTGGGGTGCATCCCAGTATAAAACATAACGCTCTGCACCTATTGTCTTTCTGCCTATGACCAAAACACCGGATAAACTTGCATGACAAAAAATGACATAAGGATGTTATCCCATGAAGCACTGTTGAACTCTGTTTCTCTCACTTTTGTATTTGTTGGAGTTTTGCCCCCTGGTTAAGACTACAGCTTCTTTCTGAGCTTCATTCTTTAGACTGGAGTTTGATTCTGTTGTCCTCCATATGCAAACATGCAACTTTTGAATAAGCCTATTTAAATGGTCCTAATTAACATGATCAACAAATGTATAACAGCAAGTGTGGTAGAAGTATTTGTTACTATATGTGTGTAGTTATTTCCTTCCTTGACTCAATATCTTGCACATAAAATCATTTACTTTTCACAGTCATATGCTATTTTTGAAATGCACAGAAAGCTGGTCAGGGTGCCATCAGAAACGCTCAGTAACAAAACCTGCTTCATCCACACTGTAAATCTAGAATGTATATTTTTTTAGTAGGTATTTCAAAAAATGTATGTAGGATATTTTTAAAGCTCAAAACTCTTTGGTACAGTGTTAGGTGCAGTACTTAACGTTAACAGTATCGGACAACTGAAACTCAAGAGTGACAGAAAATGAAGAACAGGAAGATACTGTTGCTGAAATACTGAAGCATGTTTCTACCTAGGACAGGGTGAGAATATCCCAAGATCCCATTAGGTAACTGTACCCCTGGTTTACATCATATATAACATAGTTTGTAATTGTAGATGTTTATTTATATTGTACAACTCCTTTGCTAAAGACATTCCTATAATATTCAGCATTACTTATAGTATAACACAAAGAAGCAAGATGTTTAGATTAATTAATTTATTCTGGGAGCTGTCACATAGCTGTTTCTTACACTCACCATTAAAGTAAGTGTAGGAAAAGAGAGACATGTGATTTTAGCAATTTAACATTGCTCATCAGATTCACAGCTAGAGCATCTTCTGCCTGGAGATATGCATGAATGGGCGTACCTTCGTTGAAGGTTGTGCATCAGGCCTGGCAAGCCGGTACGTAAAAATCAACTGCCAATCATTAGCGGACTGGAGTTCCGCTGTGGCGACCCCTAACCGGGAAAAGCTGAAAGACACACAAAAAAAAATACATTGCTCATCATCGATTTTATTGGCATCCCCCCCCCCCACCAAATGCAATCACCACAGTAGCTCTCAGTATCTTATCTTAGTAATCAAGGACAACATCTCAAAAGTAGGGACATTTTTATAATATTGTTCTCAATCATTTGGAAATGATAATCAAATTATTTATTTATTTGTTTATTTATTCCATTTGATAACTGAAAGAGTTTGACTGAATTGCAGCAGAGTTGGGGGGGGGGGGTACACGTTTCTTATGACAACAAATTTTCTGAAGAATTAGATGCCTGTAACTTAGCATTTGGCAGGATTTTTTGACTGTAATCCTCAATAATTTGTCAGAATATGTACACATTTTATGAATGGTGACCAGTAATATAAGACAGCATCAATGTCAATTAAGTGGTCAAAAGGTGCGGATTAAATGACCTCATCATTTTCATGAGTAGCATATCCCAGCCTAATATTCAAATAATTTATTATAACCTTCCCTGTCTATATTCAAGTAAAAGTTGGATCCCTGAGTGGAAAACAGAAAATTTACCCCAGGACTGCCCCCTGTACTACTGATGAACAGAGGCAGCTCCTAAATATTTTATCCCACGCATGGGTCCCCTCAAATTATCTATGGTATGATCCCAATTGTTTTCACCAGTGGTAATTCATAATTATTGACCATGGGATGAGTAAGGCCAGTCTTTAACCAAATGGTGTAGGTTAACTCAAGCACAAGAAGGGAAACTGACCAGGCTTAGGATGACCAGTTACTTACCTATGAACAAGGAAACAGAGAGACCGAATATTAAAGTTCTGTGAACCTCTCTCTCCCCACTTTATGCACTAGTCAGTGGTGCTGAAAGATGTTGAAGGCTATGAAGAGGGACACTTTAACCTGAAAAAGTTTTATTTATTTATTATTGGTTGATTGAGTTTACTATTTTCTTAATTAAGTAGGAGCGTATATATGATGTGAGATATCAGTTTGTGTTGTACTAAGAATATTTCCGCATACATTTCATATAAAATTAGAAATTAAGCTATTGCCTTCCTTTATCTAGTTTTCGGTCTGAGTGAGACATGCTTTCACCTGAATGCAAGGTCTTTAAGTATACTAATCAGACAAACAGCCTGTGTGCCACAGAGATGACTGAAAACAGGAGATGGAGAGATTAACTGGCAACATTAGTAAACTACCCTGGCTTTGAGGTGGTATTCGGGCATTGCAGTACCCGACGTGTGTATTGCTGAACAATAATTGTAATTACTAACTAGCAGCGACTCTACAGTCTGTCTGTTTCTGGTCATGGTGCTAGCAGCCCATTGTACACTTTATACTGTGAATTTGGACATAGCAGTATGGCTTGGCTGTGTCCAAATTCACAATATAAAGTGTACAATGGGCTGCTAGAACTGTAGTCAGGAATAGATTGAAGACACAGAATCCATGCTTCTGTTTTGTTGGCACTTCCTAGCATGCTGGGAAAATAAACACTGGTTTCTGAGTTCAGTTAAAAGCAAATGCGTGCAAGCATGCACACACACACAGTCATGCAGTCACAGGCTTTTGCCACCTAAACATTAAACCTACATTATGACTTTTTGTCTTGCTACTGCTTCAGCTATAAAAAGCAGTAATGATAAAAGGCAAACTTATATGAAAACAGCTTGGATTATAAAAACAAGACAAACTTTGAATAATCAAAAATGCAGCTACAGAAATAATGCTTTTATCACAACTCCACCTGAAAATAAGTTATAAAAACATTGCTATTATCTCAGTATGATGTCCTCATTTAATGAGACCCTAGTAAAACCATGACAGTATTTGGAAGGACATAAAACTGATCCAAATGTACAGTCAACTGTTGAACAATTAACCCTTCAAATATGCAGCAGTAAGGTGACTGAAGAGTCGTACACTGGCAGTTACTCAACAACAGGAGAGCCTTGCCTGGTTTACAGCTCAATACTAGGCTAACAGCCCTGAAGAGCCATTATAAACCTAGCCAATAATCCAAGGTCAGAAATAAGCCATGTCTGTAAGAGGTGAAGTGTCAGAAGCCTGCTGTTTTTTTCTTTGTGTGGAATTGTTACTTGTTCTGCAGCCCAAAGGATTGGGGGTCTTTTTGGCCAAGGATAAGTGGCCGTCTTGCAGTTTGCAAAATAATAGATCTAGGAACATTTCTGATATCTGTTATGCATGTCATCCCTATGTCAGTGGGAGGTTGGCATAATGTTTAAGGTGTTTACCTTACAAACATAAGGTGCAGGGGTGGATTCTAACATAGGATCATAAGAGGCTACTAGGCTAATGGCCCTGGGGCCCTTACAAGACTAGCCAAGAGTTTATCCCCAAAAAAGAAACCTCAGTCAGCACCTGTCAGCCCTGTCAATGAGGGACACAGGTAGAAACCCTGGGACAAATTTGTGGTTTCCCATCCACTCATCAAGGTTGCGCTTGAAGAGGGTCAGAGATGTACTCTGTTTGACGTGTATGGGAAGTCTATTCAGAGACGGAGCATCCTCTGGGAGACAAACTTCTCTCTCCAGCAGGTTTTGTTGATGTCGCATATTAGATTTAGGCATATCAAGCAGGTAATGCACGAGGAGTTAGACTTATGGATATAGAGCATCTCTAGTAAGGTAGGGTCCAAGATTGACTTGTAGGTGAGACGCAGATCACCTCTGAACAATCTGTATGATACTGAGTAGAGTGATAGTGATTTGAGCCTGTCCACATAGAACAGGTGTTGGAGGCCATGGATTCTCTTTCTGAGGTATTTCTGTGACCTTTCCAGCTGGTGCAGGTGTTTGGAGAGGTACATACCAAACGGGCATTGTACTCAATTATTGGCCTAATGAGGGAGGAGTACAGAGAGGTAGCAACCTCCTTTTTTCTAGATGCAATCCCTTTATTTATGAGATGAACCAAGTAAAAGGCTTTTCTGACCACTGCCACTACATGATGGCCGAATGTGAGATTGTTATCAACCTGTGTACCCAGGTGTCTCACAAGTTGTGTGCTTAGGATGTTGCCATTGATGTGGTGATCAGCAGGGGCCATGTTTTTGCTGAATCGTATGATGATACATTTTTTTTGCATTTAACTTAAGGCCATGACTTTGGCACCAGTCATTTGTTGCTGTGAGACCCTCTTGTAGTATGTTAACATCATTTGGGGAGTCAATGACAGCACCCAACTTTCAGTTGTCCACAAACTTGGTCAGCCACAGGCCTTTTGTCTTTGCCTGGACCTCTGAGAAGTAGATGCCATACAGTAGAGGTCCCAGGACAGATCCCTGGGGAACACCAGTAGTGACAGGTCTGCTGTCAGAGGTAGAGGCGCCTGTTTTGGCCTTGTGATTCCTATCGGTGAACCAGTTGGCCACCCACCTGATGAGATAGGAATTTATGCCAAGTTGTGTTAGCTTTTCGATGATGCTCGAGTAGGGGATTGTGTCAAAGGCTTTGGCCAAGTGAAAGTAAGCTGTCTGTACTGACTTTCCCTCATCCAGGGCTTTGGTGACAGTCTCAGAAAAGTCAGCCAGGTTCAACAGACAAGATCTACCCTTGACGAATCCAAACTAGGTGGCGTCAAGTGCTTGGAGATTGCCTATGTCCTTGTTTTTGACTTGTCAAGCTAATTGGGCAATAGTTTCCAGGGTCAGTAGTGGCACCACCTTTGTGCAAGGGATGACAATGGCAGTTCTCCATTGTGCTGGAATGAAGCCCGTACTTAGGCTGTGGTTGAACAGGGTGCTCAATGGCGAAGCTAGTTCTTGCTGGAGATGGTGCAGAATACAGCCTGGGATACTATCACGTCCCATGGAAACTGTGGTCTTTGCCTTGGATAGGGCATTTAACACTTGCTCTCTGGAGATGTGAGGTGCAGGACAAGTATCGGGGATGTCGAATCAGCCTTTGGGGGGACAGGGGGGTGAAGTTTCTGCTGAACTTATCTGATAGCAGGTTGGCTAAGTCAACAGGTCAGTGTAAGTGGTACCATTAAGTACTAATTCATAACAAACCTGGGCTTTGTCATGGAGGTTCCTGACATTATTGTAGAAGCTTTGTGGTTTCCTTTTGTTTTGGAGGATAGTTTTGATTCATAATTGCCTTGGGAAGTTTTCACTAGTGATCTAATTTGCTTGTTGAGGCTAAGGAGGGAGTTTTTCCAATTGGGAAATTGTGCCTTTTTACCTTTGGACAACAGTTTCTTCCTTTTGTTGTAAAGCCTGTTGATAGAGGATGTCCACCAGACAGGTTTGTGTTTCCTTGAGGAGCAAGTTTTAGTTCTGTTGGGTATGGCTGAGTCCATGCAGTTGTACAGGTGCTTGTATACTGCACTGGCATACTGTTCAGCATAGCTGTCTGCATCCTCGGGGGGGGGGGGTGGAACTACTGATACCCTCCCTTAGGAGGTTGTAGTCAGCTTTTGAGAAGTGTTTTAGCCTGGTTACGGCTGGGGGGGGGGGGTTGGACAGGATAGAAACTTTGAATGAGACAGAGAGGTGGTCTGATCTCACCAGGGAAGAACTTACTATGTGAGTGGTGCAGTGGTCACCTGTGTTGGTAAGAGCTAAGTCCAGAATGTTATTTCCCCTTGTGGGGGATGAGACAAGCTGGTCTAGTGCATTAGAACTGATGAAGTCACGGAGTCGTTGGGTGAGTGCATTAGTGCAGCAATAGTTCACCCAGTCTATGGCGGGGTAGTTGAAGTCACCAAGGATCAATGTGGTATAATTAGCTAGGCTTTAAATGGTCCATAGTGGCAGTAAGCCTAGTAATAATCTGTGAACCTCTCCGTGAAGCTGTGTCAGTATGGGGTTCCCTGGCGTGCTGGATGCTTACATTTGAGTACCCAGGTGTTTCTATATATAGGAGAAGATGGCAAGGAAATGCGGCTGTGCATGTTTGCTAGTATGAATAACCTCCATTTGGTGCAGATTTTCTTTCTTTTTATTGCTTGGTAGTTGTAGATCATCAGCTGTGGATCCTGAATTTTCATTAAAAGGATAGGAGTTATATAATTAGCAATTCTGTCATAGGATGTAGACACTTGTGCATACACTTGAACAGACACAACTATGGGCACTTGGGAATCAATACACCCACAGCATGGCTTTTGGATGAAGAAGGAAACTAGAGCACCTAGAAAAACATATCTGAGGAGCATTTGCAATGGGTTCCCCAGCTAAGAACACAACTGGAGATCCAAACATTGTGACGCAACTGTGTTAATTGGCGTGTCACAATCTATACCTTTAAGAGCAATGAAAAAAAAATCCATGTCTCTTTTCCCACTGCACTAATACCTTTAGTTGCATGCATTTACTGCTTCTAATGCTTGATGTAACTGTCCTATGTGGCAGAGGTGTAGCTGTCTCTTCTAGCCCCAGGAGCTGTTTTCCGATCTGGCACCCCAGCTCTTCATTTGAAGAGCAAAAAAAAAAAAAAAACTTCACTCTCTTAGACTAGCTATGCAAACCAGTTACATACACATTCTGTGACCCAGCTCTTCACTGGAATAAAACAAAATTCTCTTGTCAGTGCTATAACAAATTTGCTAAATTTGCAGCACAAACCCCATTCGGAACCCACCACTGTAGAGCACTGAAAAGCCTAAACTGGTTAAAACTGCCACATCAACTGACGTATGCACAACTTCTTACCACCTATAAAATTATCCAGCATTCATTTGCCTATTCAGCACTAAAAACATTCTGCACAACTATGTTCCCAGTCAATCATTGCGATCCAGTGAACAAAAACTCCTGTCTGTCTACAAACCTATCAAATCTGCTGGGCATTGTCTGTACTCGTACATGGTTGCTAAGGCCTGGAACTCCTTACCTGTATCCATCAGGTCCATATCCACCCTCTCATCTTTCCAAACCACTCTGAAAGACTTCCTAGATGAAATCTGGCTCTGTTCTTCTTCAGAACCAGGATAACCTATATCCCTAAATGTGAACAAGTACCTTTTCATTCCTTATACCACCTTGCTTTTCTTTCTTCACTTACTACCTTCATGCTATCTAATTCTCTTCTCTGTCTGTTTCTCTAAATAAACCATAACCTGTTTTTCCCTCACTTCTTATTCCAATCCTATTTATATTAGACTAACTTACCTTTAATTTTTGTACAAACTATCTAAAATCTCTCTAAATATTAAATAATTGTCATATACCTTGTATTGATTCTTAACTAATGTTTTATATTATTTCTGATTTGTTATAATTATTTGAACTACAGATGTTTTTGTTTTATGTTTGAAGATTGTAAAATTATTGTTCCTAATATGTTTTGTAATAATTTGGAGGTTTTCTGCCTGGGCCTCTGCTGAAAATGGGCTTCTACCCAGTCGGACTTTCCCAGTAATTAAATGGCAATAAATAAATAAATAAAATGAACTGTAGCAAACCAATTGCTACATTTTGGCAATTGGCTTGCTACAGTTTACCTCAAACAAAGCACTGACGTGAACTCCCTTTTTGAACTGGCATTGAGAAATGCCATTACAGAAATAAGAATGCAGGAACTGTACTTCACCATTACAATAGCACTCGCTAACATGTGCCCGGGATGGCTGACTCCTTTTCCCCCTCCTTTGCTATTCTTCTACTGTATAGCAGAAAACTACACTGTGTAGGAGTGTTTTATTTTTTATTAACTTCAATTAAATGCAGTAAATAACCCCTTAACTGCTGTGAACATTTTCAGTTGGTCTGTGCACAGAATATTAGTTCTTTTTATCTATTTTTGTATTTAAAAGCCTATGTCTCCAAATTGGTTTAACATTTATTCATTTGATGGAATGTTACTGCTAGAATTATCATTAAAGGAAAACTCCACCCTAGAACTAAAAAATCTGTTTTTTCACTCTGTCTTTGTTTCCTGATCTATTTTAACACTTCAAAATCACTCTAAGTGCTTTATTTGTAATTTTAGCCTGTTTTACACAACATGGCTACCAGCGGGGCTTGGTGTATCAATGTGATCTTGTTCTCCCTCAGCCGTTTCTCTTGCCCATAATGCTTTGTATGACTCATGCCAGACATAAAGAAGTAACTGTGAATTCCCGTGCCATTGACCTATATTAGGATTTGTGAGAGTCATTGTTATCTTCTTTACCTTCTGCAAAAGGACTACTTCTTTTCTGTCTCTAATCATCCTCATTTATGCTTGCCTCAGACCTTGTTTTACACAATACTTAGAAGTTATCCAGCTACAGCCAGCAAAATGACTAAATTGCAGGCCTTTTGTACAGGGTTTTCTTTTGTAGTCCAAGTGGAATTGTTTCTGCAAGGATCTCTCAGTGCAGTCACAGTTTTAACACCTCTGCAATAGTTTCTGCCACATCTGTCTCCTACCTCCGAACTGTCCGGAACTGAGTTTCAGTGAAATGTGTTTTCAATGAAATGAGTTTTCAATTAAATGAAGTATATATATATATATATATATGTATATATATATATATATATATATATATATATATGTGTGTGTGTGTGTGTGTGTGTGTGTGTGTGTGTATATCTATATGTAAAGATGTGAGACATTAGTGAGATTCACTCGTCCGTGGTTTCATATATTGTTCTCTAATAGAATTTACTGTCACTTTGAACAAAAAAGTAATCAAGCCACTGAATGACCGCCCCTCCCAGAAATATGTGGTAATGCTTTTTGGGTGATACAAAGTTAAAAGATTAGTATTCGTTCATTATCCAGGTGACTGGTAGGTAGCTTGGATAACTGAGCCTTTTGACCAGGATCTGAAGTCCCTAAGGAGCACAGACAGGATATCGCAGTATGATTGTATATGAACAGGTAAAGACGACAAAATCAGCAGGTGTAAGCATTAAACATTAGTAACGCGGGAACAGTTAATATTGTACAGTAAGGCATAAATAAAACTGCTATATAAACTATATAATATAAAAGCCATGAAAGTAAAATATGAAATGTTAAAGAAAGTGAAGTGCACCGATTCTTCAAATATATTTACAAAGCAAGATTACTGAGTTTGTGAAATATTGACTGTGTGCGTTGGTTCGAGCATTTAACATGGTCTCTGTAACACTTCATTAGCTGCTTTGCTTTCTTTAAACTGTTTCATTTTTGTTTGAATACTTTCCAGGGTTTGTTCATTTTGCATTTTAGATGGTGCTTAGTTCTAACAGGCTGGCCCTGTTTTAACAAACTCTATTTTACTGCTTGGTGAAAATGGGGTCTGTATGTGGAAATTGTATCTTTTTTCAGAGAAAAATACATTGCTATCTAAAGGATAGTTTTCCCAGTAAAGGTGGGCACAGTCTTTCCTGTATTATTTTGAATATAAGGGTAGCCAGGAAAAGACTATCCTTTTCAAAAATTTGAGGAATCAACCTAGTCTTTTGCAGAAACATTTAGTGGTGGGTACATGAATCAGACAGAGAAACCTACAAATGTTAAAGCTTAGAAATTTGCAGAAGTTGTGCTTTGATGCTAGAATTAATGAATGTTAAGGGAAGACCTTATTTCGTTTTTGTTGTGAGTACATTTTTGGGACACTTTACCCTGCTGATTATTAGCCCTTTCATGGCAATTTATTCCCCATTAGTAGGATGATAGCTAGGAAGTGTTAACTTTCAGGCAACCTTCAGAGTTCCTTTGGCTTTTAACCCTGCATTTACCCACTGACACCTTTAGATTGGGTTTGCACTGGGCATTAACACTGTATTACCTATTAATTGTGCAGGGAGTTAATGCCAGCAGGATGCCCCACCCACCCAAAAGAGACACCATGTGGCTTATTCTGTTGTCTCACAGGTTTGTAGGTAGGTACTAGGCTATCGGTCCTAGGGCCTATACAAGCCTAGCCAAAAAGGTATCCTGGCTTTTGCCACCCAAGAAAATTATTTTCCTGTGCCCCTGTCGAGCGGAGCCACAGTGGTGATCCCCAGGGTGAGTTTCCTATTTCCCATCCAGTCATCAAGATTTTTCTTGAAGAGTGCTAATGGGGAGCTTTGTTTGATATAGATAGGTAGTTTGTTCCAGAGTATGGGAAGTCTCTGGGACAGGAATCTATCCCTCCAGCATGTTCTGTTTATTGTGGTGACAAGGTTTAGGTCCCTAGAGCATGTAGCTTGGAGGGACTGGGATTTCTTTACGTGGAGCATGTCCAACAGCTCTGGGTTTGACATAGCTTTGTAGGTTAGGCAGAGATCGCCTCTGAGTAGGCAATATGAGACGGAGTAAAGCTGGAGTTTTTTGAGACTGTCTGCGTAGGGCATCTGTTTGAGGCTGGTAATCCTCTTTGTGAGGTATTTCTGTGGCCTTTCCAGTTGTTGTAGATGTCTTGTGAGGTACATACCAAAAGGGGCATTGTACTCTACAATGGGTCTAATGAGTGATGAGTAGAGGGGAACAATGACCTCTTTTTTCCTGGATGAGAAACCTTTTGTGATGTGGTGTGTCACTTAGAAGGATTTTCTGACTACTGTGGTGATGTGATTATCAAAGGAGAAACTACTGTCCACCTGTGTCCCAAAGTCTGTTATCACACTTTCGGTGTTAAGTAGACTACCACCTATGTGTGTTTTTACCAGAGGGGATGACAATGAACTTTTTGGCATTGAGCTTGAGACCATGGCTTTGACACCAGGCACCTGTCTCAGTGAGGCCCTTTTGTAGGATGTCCACATTGTTAGGAGTTTCAATTATGGCTCTTAGTTTACAGTCATCTGCGAACTTCGTTAGCCAAAGACCTTCTGTGTTGGCCTGTACTTCAGAGAAGTAGATAACAAACAGGAGAGGACCCAGGACTGAACCCTGTGGTACTCCACTTGTCACTGGTCTGAAGTCGGATTTGGAGTCTGCTACTTTCACAGTGTGGGTTCTGTCAGTAAGCCAGATGGCAACCCATCTTGTGACATAGGGATTTATATCTAGTTTAGTGAGTTTATCTATAATTCCAGAGTGGGGAATGGTGTCAAAAGCTTTGGCGAGGTCTAGATAGGCTGTGTGAACCACCTTACCCTTGTCTACGGCTTCGGTGACTGCTTCAAAGAAGTCAGTCAGGTTTAGGAGACATGATCTGCCTTTACAAACCCGAACTGGGTGAGGTCCAGAGTTTGGAGATTACCAATATCTTTGTTTATAAGTTCCATGATGGTACGTTCCATGGCCTTGCAGACCAGGCTCGTTAGGCTAATGGGGCGGTAGTTCCCAGAGTCCATGGTGGCTCCCCCTTTGTAGAGTGGGATAACCATCGCTGTATGCCATTCAGTGGGCACAAAGCCTGAGGTGAGGCTATGATTGAACATAGTGCTTAGGTGGGGTGCCAGTTCATTCTGTAGTTCATGTAGAACGCAGCTTGGGATGTTGTCAGGTCCCCTTGATGCTGTGTTCTTGGCTTTGGAGAGTGCTTCCGGTATAGAGATGAGCTCTTTAGGGGATGGGGCTGGGGGTAAAGTTAGCACTGAACTTATCTGCCATGATGTTGGCAATATCAGTTGGTTCTGTATATTTAGTGCCATTGTGCTGTAACTCAGAGCAGATCTGAGTGTTGCCACTGAGATTATTGACATAGCTATAGAATGCTTTGTGGTTGTCTTTAGAATCAGTGGTGATTTTGTTTTCGTAACTAGATTTGGAGGATTTTATGAGGATCTCAGCTTCTTACTGAGGCTGATAAGGGAGTTCTTCGAGTCATGGGATTTTACTCTTTTTTGCAACAGTTTCTTTCTTCTGTTGTAGAGTTTGTTTATGGCAGGGGACCATCAGATTGGCTTCTTTTTTTTGGAGGATAGCATCTTGGCTCTGTTAGGCATAGCACGATCCATGCACTCATGTAAGTGCTTATAAAGTGCTTTTGTGTAGGAGTCAGCAGTCTTACCTCTATTGACCGTCTGCATGGGTATCGTGAGGTTTGCCACTTCTGTCTTAAGAAGCGTGAAGTTGGCTTTGGAGAAATTTTTTTACTGTAGTTTCCCTAATGGGGGCGGGATGTGGATGTCTAGACTGATTAGCTTGTGGTCAGATCTGACCAATGAGGAATTGACCTCTGGTATGGAACACTGGTTGCCCATGTTGGTAATGACCAGGTCTTGGATATTGCTGCCCCTGGTGGGGGTGTGGATAAGTTGATCCAATGTGTTGAAATTTATGAATTCCAGAAAACGTTGAGCAAAAGAGTTGGCACATGAGTAGTTTTCCCAGTTAATGGTGGGGTTGTTGAAATCGCCCATTGTTAGGGTGTTGGGTTGTACCCTAATATTTTCCAGTGTATCAAGAAATGAGGAGTGGGAATCCTGGGGCATGCTGGGGGATCTGTAGCAAGTTACAATTTGGATTGCGGTCTTGCCCATACTTAGTTGCACTTGGATAATCTCAGATGCATTATGCTGAGCAACTAGCCTGGAGGTGTGGATATCCTTAATGCCTTTAGTGTTTCGGTCCAGTGGCCGGAAGGTGTGGTATGAATTATAGCCTGGTAATGCAGGTGTGCTCTCTGGGGCCTTTAACCAGGTCTCTAGCACTGCACAGATGTTGATGTTCTCCATTTTAAGGAGTGCCTCTGCATTTTGAGGTGTGGACGTCTAGCATTGAGTAGCATTACCCACAGATTTTGCTTGCTTGTACCTGTTACGGTGGTGAATTTGTCATTTGAACCTCCACCAACGAACTCTGACCATTGTTCATGCACCCCCCCCCCAAAAAAACAGAATAAGTACCCCCCCCAAAAAAAAAAACAGAATAAGTATCCCCCCACCTGTGCCATAGAACTATATCCCACCACTTCCCCAGTGCAGGCAGTAAGTGCACATTGTTGTTATTGCTTTATGAGTTAAATGTAAGAGAAGATGCAGGAGTCTGTAATGTATTAACTATTACATGGTATTTCATACTACCTTTTCTATTTGAATTTTAAATGCTGTAGTGTGGTACATGATGAGGCCTAGATATCTTTGCTTACCTGTGTAGTGACATTGTTTCAAGAGATACCACTGAGCAGTGGGCTAACTTCAGAAACATTTGAGAGGTAGTGAATAGCATTACAGCAGAGGTGAGTTTATGAATATATTTTTCTGGTGGTTTAATTAAATAATTCAGATAAATAAGCTTAAAATGTATTTGTAGTTTGCTTTATAAGTTGTATGAATGCAGTAAAATGATGTCACACTTGTATAATTTAATATTTGGAGAGGAAAGGTAAATTTTAAGTTCATCCCCAAATATTGAGAAAGCATGGAACCCAAAACAGAACCGTGCAGTACACAACAAGAAAGAGAGCGACTCTTCAGATGTTTAAATCAACTTTACCCCACAACAATCCATGTTTGTCACTGTATACTTTCCAAAATGTGACATTTTCACATTAGTGTCACCCACACACACATCTTTCTGCAGTGCAGTGTGCGGGTCAGTTGAGATGTGTGTGGCTCGGTAATTACTGCAGATAAGGGTTCAGGATTACAGCAGGCAACTCTGAAGTGCAGATCTGCTGGTAAGAATCTCAGAATAAATGGTCATATAGTGAGAGTGAAGGGAAAACACAGCAAATGTGTACAGAAGGCATGTGCAGTTAATGTGTTAAACTGTTCAGGTGAATAAGTTTAAAACTGTACGTAATCTAAGAGTTAAAACGGAAAACTGTACAGGCTTCAGGGCAGAAGATCAGGTGGCTGACATTCTGAAGGGATTAACAGTGAATTAACATTTTAACATTTTACAGATAAGTCATATATCTGTAAATAGACAGTGCAGAATATGGCCTTGCTAGACTGGGAATGCATGAAACGCTGAGATGTGCATAAGTACACGGTGAAACATATTTACAAATTGTAGTTGTGAATGTTGCTTTATAGGGCTTTTACAGCTTCACACCACATTTATTTCTAGCACTACACCTAAAACGTTGCATCTTATTTTTAGTGGGCCATTACTTAAACCAGCAGAGACAAAACAGCTGGTATGGTTCTGTTGATCTTAAAGAAAATATTTTGCAGTATTCATTTACTTGCAAGAGTTGTTTTATCTTTTCTTAATTGCCTCGGCATCCCTAGAGTTTAGAGTAATAAGCTGAAAGAGGTTATGTGGGTGCAGGTGTACTTACTATTGTGTTTTCTTGTTTGTATGGGATTTGAATTGATGAATTTGAACTTGACTAGTTTGAAGCTACTTCCACTTTCAGTTAAACCATATTACTGTTGGACCAGGTATCAAATCCTACAGTTTCTTGTTCTGTGCTGCAGTTGCTAACCATGCTCCCGGGTCATTATGGAAAACAGGAACCTGTATCTATGGGGTCTCTTCCATTAGAAAATACTAAATATATGTTTCTTTTTCTAGTATATTTGGCTGCCCTGTACCTGGCCATCAGCTACTTCTTGTACCTTTCCTTCATAGCTGTGTCTACCTTTCCTTCATAGCTGTGTCTACTAAGCCTGACTTTCCTACCCCTAGACTAACTCCATTCATGGTTTGGGACCATTGAGGAGACTGAGGCATCCTGGGACAGTCGTACTGCTTTCGAGGGATTGTTTTGCCTTTAAGGCCTGTCTACCACCCCCCCCCCCCATGCACATCTACTGTCCACAGGGTTGGTGTGCAGTGGGCTTATGGCATATCATCCAAGCCTCCTTGTGTGACATGGCCAAAATCTTGACCCTCTTGCTTGCAGCACAACTCACAAATCCCCAGTTTGCACCAGGAACCAATCTTGGAGATGTGCCCAAAAACATGCACCTCCCTTGTTCCACTCCCTTGCTAACTTAGGCCACACAACTTCCTCATCTGGTTCTCAGGCTCCTGAGTTGTTAATCAAAGTGGAGTTTTGTTATGTCATATTTGGGGCTCCATCCCCAAATGCTGTGGAACCGAATGAGATTAAACGTATACTAAATAAATCATGTATACTCTTCCAGAACTGCTAGGTCTTCCCCTTTGGTCTTTGTACAACGTTCGCATCAAGGAGCCTTAAGAAGGGTTATAGGTGTCAGTACTGAACTTTGTAACGCTTGGGTGAAAGTTTTTCCTTATTAATGATGACCTTTGTCCTCACTGACACTCTGGCTATCAGTTTTGGACCCTGCACAAGGCTGTCATAGTGCGAGGGACCGTTGAACAACAAAAGGAAGCCAAACCTTCTTATCCACATCCCAGGCAAGGCAAACCGCAGTATAAACTGCACATCAAACAGTCTCTTGTGTGGTGAAAAATGTAAAACCAAAGGTCTTCACGCCAGGAGAATGATGTTTAATGCTTTATTTAGTAAAAAGTAAATAAAATACATTTTCGCGGTGTTCAGAGTCACCGCTTCTTCAGAACAAAACACGAAATATTTGAAAGTTACCGCCAAAACCATATATAAATGATACGTAAATTGCGTGGCAAATTAATTAATACTGTTTAAAGGTGCAATAGCCCATTTAGTAAATTGCTCACGCCAAGTGACAAGTTCAGAAACAAGAGCCACCACTTGAAACCACAGTTTTTAAATTATGGCCTTTAAATTATATATACATTCCTTAAATTATACTTTAACAAACTAGCGTTAATAATATTTTTCTTTTACTGGCTAGTAGACATTATGTATTATGCCACTTATGTACCTTCGTCCATGTATTTTTATACTCGAATACATTCCCATTCATCTTAGATTATGTATCAGATTATTGACTATTATGGCATAACCTGTCATTTCTAAGACAGACACTAGAGTACTAGAGACGATATGACTACCTGCACGTTTTTCCTGTAGCTTGCATCTTTGTATACGGTCTTACCCTTGTACGCCTTTAGCATATTAACTCTGAATTTTACTTCACCGAAAGATATTAGTTTAACTTGTTGTCCTACCCTTCGGTGGTTTATTTGTATAGCAGGGTTTGTTGTCCTGGAAAATACTTAGTACTTGCAAGTTCACATGCAGTATACATTTTTACAAATGACTGTAGCATAAGAGTAATGGAACATATTCCATCCCTACTTTTCTCTTTTTTAGGACTGGGTCACAACTAAACTATTTCTGATGAACTTGGTTGTTAATTTCAGGCGAAAATTGCCTATGTTAAATTATGTCATTCTCTAGTACTTTCATGTATTTCCTACATTTTTCTAAGAAAATATTGTCATTCAATTAATGATTTTAGTATTGAATTTTCCTGTACAATTTATTTTTTAAAAAAATAGTATCGACTGTACATTTTCATCTACAACAGCGCACTTTTGAATGGTTTCAAGTGGTGGCTCTTGTTTCTGAACTTGTCACTTGGCGTGAGCAATTTACTAAATGGGCTATTGCACCTTTAAACAGTATTAATTAATTTGCCACGCAATTTACGTATCATTTATATATGGTTTTGGCGGTAACTTTCAAATATTTCGTGTTTTGTTCTGAAGAAGCG
Organism: Protopterus annectens; assembly: GCF_019279795.1. Classification (NCBI taxonomy): domain Eukaryota; kingdom Metazoa; phylum Chordata; order Ceratodontiformes; family Protopteridae; genus Protopterus; species Protopterus annectens. Next base: position 35,987,967 of record NC_056748.1, read on the forward strand.
GTGACTCTGAACACCGCGAAAACGTATTTTATTTACTTTTTACTAAATAAAGCGTTAAACATCATTCGCCTGGCGTGAAGACCTTTGGTTTTACATTTTTCACCACACAAGAGACTGTTTGATGTGCAGTTTATACTGCGGTTTGCCTTGCCTGGGTTGTGGATAAGAAGGTTTGGCTTCCTTTTGTTGTTCAACGGTTTGTTGGCTTTTGACTGTTTTTTAGTATAGTGTGAGGGACCACTTGTTAGTGGCCTTATATATGTAAAGTAGTTATGTCTTATTGTCACTTCATCCCACTGTACTTTCATTGTCATCCCTTTTAAGATTTATTGCCCACATATGCTGGAGGTGACATTTCCTTAAATGAGCTGATATAGCCTCCTGTCATGTGAAGTGGTGAATTTAGAATGTTTTAAAAACTGATTTCCTTGGAAGTAATTCCATTAACATTCCCTCCCTTCAAGAACCACTGATTTGTTATATTATTGCTGCTATCAGCCTGTCCATTTTGACGACTTTTCTTAAACTAAACAACTTCTGCCCCCTCTCTCACCACCACCATCTCAGTGACCATGGTGTAGAACTGCGTCCATTTCCAGGGATGCCACGTCCAGTGCTTTGCCTGGTTAATTCATCAGTTTTATGTGTGCCTTTCCCTGAAGTTAGCTGCTTTATTCATCTTTCTTAGATTAAAGCCATGTATACTGTAGCTGTGTCTCTCATTCACGTGTTTATCTATATACAGCCCCCTTGTCTTCCCCTTTTCTTTGAAATAATAATAGAAATATTCAAGAATGATGATTGCATTTTTCAGGTTCTTTGTGCAATATCTGTAACTTCTTTTCTGTAACCTCATCTCTGTCACATGCCCTTTCTTTTTCTTACATACCTGCAAAACAGACGAGCAGACAGAGAGCAAGACGAAGAGGCATTCTTCATAAGTTCTGTCGATTGATGGCTAGGTAGACAGCAGTCACACTGTGGATGGATTACTTCAGCAGGCTGCATGGATGATTGGGTGGAGAAGCTGTTGATTGATGGATGGATTTGAAGATTGAAACTGAAACCAACCCACTAGGCATATGCTGACAGGTTTTCTGTGTCATTCTCTTAAATCTTTTCATTTCAAGGCACTTTTGAGTTACACAGAAAAAAACAGCAATTCAGTCATTTGAGTAGCTGCACTAGTGAAAACTACACTTTTGACATCACAGCAGTTAGTGAGCAGGGTAGATTTTCTGAAGATCGTTCAGCAGTCACAGGAAGAAATAGTCCTTGCTTTATATCCCTGTGTTTTAGTGTCCTATGAAAGCTCCTCTGTCTGACTGTATGAATCATCTGTATTGCATTCCTTCACTGTTGCATTGGTGAGACGATATTGGACCTGTTTCATCTCCTGGTTGTTATAATGCCTTAACCACCACATCTAACATGGAGGAGTATCATTTTATCCATTTGAATTTTAGTGGAGCGGACTAACAATTCACATATTACTTACATCAGTTATAGCTGTTATTGCAGGAGTACAGATTTCTCACCTGTTGAGGAACTCATCATGGTGACAGATTTGTTATGAAACATAATCTGTACAAGCAATTGTATAGGTATTCGGTACCATAAACACCCCACACTCTCAAGAATCCATCCAGACATGCGTAGACATATGTCCAGTCTGAAACTTTTATTTTGATTTGTTCTGTCTCCTCACTGTACTGTAGTGTCAGGTGATTAAGGGTAGAGGGGCCTGCAACATTCCAGCCCTTCCTCAGTGATACTTCCAGTGCCTTGGCATAGAATGCAAGTCCTGTGAGTGATTGCTGTCATTCACAGAAACCCTTTGCCTCATGTATGCGGAAGCAGAGTAGCAGCAGAAGGGACAATATGCAGGACAGTCTAATAGGACACGCTATGGGTAGAACATTGATGAAAAGAATAATCACAGAAATTAGTCTCTCTCTCAGGACTTCCATCAGAGACACCTGTACTTCTACCATTCTGTGTCCATTATTTCTTGGCAGGCGCCAGTGCCCTTTCTTGGGAGACACCATTATTGCTGTTTGGCATGTATTTATGGTGTTTCTCAGTATATACAATTGTTGTCCCATAAGAAACAATGGTTTTATTCCTTAGTAAACAACACTGTCTGTTTATGACAGGCACTGCTACTATTCCTTGGCATGCCCCAGTTTACTTCAGTGGCACACACATCCATCTGTGGCGGACTTTAACTGTTGTTATTTGAACAAATCACTGTCATTCCTTAATGGGGTCAAATACTGGGCTTTAATAAGTACTGGGGCACATTCTTGTTTTGGAATGTGGATTGCTATTTCGTATTTCATTCCAGGCTTGATAACAAAATTGTTACTGAATGCCAGTATATGTTCCTGTATGCAGTTTGCTTAATGTTTTGAATCACTGCCGACAAAAGTGGTCCTTGTCAAGGGCTCATTGCATGGGGATCCCTTTACATCACAGTTGGTTATATATATTAAGTAGGGTGATACAGGGTTGCAGCTCTCTGTAGTGGAAATCTGAGCTTTTTGTCACTCAAAAAGATTTTAAAAAGTCGGTGTTTTATCAAAAGTAGTCTTGCTTTCAACAAGGCTACTTAACACATGATTCTTTGCTGGGTTTTCCGATCTGGAACGACAGTTGTGATGGTCTTTTGAGATGCACTGTAATTTCTTGATGATGCATTATGGAGTCAGAGAAACAGATGCCATTTCTTGCAGAAGCTAATGCCAAAGAACACATCCTTCTTTTTAGTGCATGTGCTACAGATAGACCAGTAGTGGTAATGAAACAATGGCCTCCCCTTAGAAGAACTTCCTGCTTTAAATAGTGAAGGAGAACTCACACTGTACAGAAAGTTCTGTGGAGAAATTCCAATCTCAAAAATATGTATAATTTTTTACATACTAATACATTCATCCATATCTCTCATTTTGGGTCTTAAAACATTGAAAGGGTGACTCACACATTCAGTGTTAGGAACTGTTTTAATTGATATCCATTGTAAACAGAATTGAACCATATTGTTGTTGTGTCTTTCAACTTTTCCCGGTTAGGGGGTCGCCACAGCGGAACTCCGGTCCATTAATGATTGGTAGTTGATTTTTACATGCCGAGTTACCAGCCCAGATGCACAACCTTGAACGAAGGTATGCCCATTCACGCATGTCTCCACGCAGAAGACGCTCTAGCTGAGAATCGAACCGGACAGCGTCTTACTGTGAGGCGACAATGCTACCGCAGCACCACCACCATATTAATTCATCAAAATAACATTTTATAAGTAAAACATAGCACATTATGACCATACTGTGAGCTTCCTAGTTGAAGTTATTACTAAGCTATGAATACGTTCTCCACATTTTGCCAATTTATTCCACATTGTGATAGGTAGTTTCTCATTTTGGACACAAAAGGTTGAAAGCTCTGCATTCATCATCATCAGCCCCCTTTTTCCCATTTTTCTACATGGGGTCAGGGTGTTGTGTTAACTGTTGCCATCTCTCTCGGTTCAGTCTTACACTCCTGCCTTTTTCGACACTCATGCCTGACTGTTGCAGATCTTCTCTCACACAGTCCATCCACCTCTTTGTTGGATCTCCTCGCTTCCTCTTACTTTCTTCCTGTCTGTCCCAAATCTTCTTCACCAGATTGTTTTCTGCTTTTCTGCACATGTGCCTGAACCACCGTAATCTGTTCTCTCTGATCTTGTCTGCAATTGGAACTGCTTTGGCTTCTGCTCTTATGTCCTCATTTCTTCATCTGTCCCCCAGTGTGCATCATACCACCTGTCTCATTCACTTGATTTTGCGTCTATATCCTATTATTGTACAGTGTAAATAGCGAATGCTATTTCATCGTACCGATAATATCAAAACAACAAAATATCGAACAAACAGAAGAGCAAATTTTTTCCCAGGGAAAAATTCGTTGCTCTGTAAAAAAAAATAAATAAATAAGCAAACACATATTTAAGTGGGGGGGCTTCATCCCCCACACCCCCCTACTTAAATATACCAACTCCATAATCGCACCATAGTGGAGGAAGTGGTAAAGTCCCAAAGACGGCCCACCAAATTTTTTCCCTGGGAAAAAATTCAATGTTCCGTGACTTCGCTATTTTGCCATTTCGACAGTATGGGATCGACTAAATAGCATTTGCTATTTAGTCCATTCGATAGCGTCATATTAGACCCCTTGATTTCCATCACCTCAAGCTTCCTCACCTTCTCTCCCTTTGTTGCCCAGGTTTCTGTAGCATACAGTAATACTGGTCGCACCACTGTTTTGTGCACCTTACTTTTCAGTTTCTTTGGCATTCCTCTGTCATGTACTACATCTGACATTCTGTGCCAATTGGCTGCAGCCTCTCTAATTCTAGCTTTGACCTCTTCATTCAGCTTTCCCTTTCTTCAACCACCCCTCCCAGATACTTGAAGCTCTTAACTTGTTCTACTGTCTTCCCTTCTATCTCAATTCTCACCTTCTTCGGATTTCCCAAATGTGGTGCCATTAGCACTGTCTTGTCTGTACTTAGTTTCATCCCATGTGCCTTCAGTTTCCCGTATCCTTTGCTGAAGTTCTTTCTCAGAGTCTGCGTGTAATGCCACATCGTCTGCATACAGTGACCTTTGCTGATCTGTCCCCTGCGACCTGTTTGCTAATGTAGTCCATCACCACTATGAACAGCAGTGGACTCAGAGCTGAACCCTGATTTACACCCACTCCCACTGGGATCCCATCTGTGAGACTGAACACTGTTTGTACTTGAGTCATTGCGTCCTTGTACATAGCCTGCACTAATTCTACCAGTGCATGTGCTGAAAAATCCTAGTTTTGAGATTGCATGCCTCTATTGCTGAAGGCCTGCTCCACTATTATTTATTTATTAACAGGGAAGACAGTGTAACAGGCTAACAGCTTTCCCTAGATCTCTTTTTTCCAAAGATCTACCTAAAAAAATCCCTGTAGACACCCTTCTTAAACTATACAAACTTTCATTATAATTACATTCCATCAGTCTTCCTACAAAAATTGTAACCAGATAAACCAACGGTATTAACCTTTATCCGTGTACTTCTTCATTGCAATATTTACTGCTGTAAGAATTATCAGCTGCCAATGTGTCACTGTATTTCATTTTTTGAAAATGTTTTCATATTTCTAAATGTTTTCATTTTGTAAAATGTTTTATACTTTACTTTGTGGAGCTTTTCTCCTTGAGTCTTCGCTGAAAATGGGTTCCTGATCCAGTTGGAGTATTGCGGTTAACAAATGTCAAGTAAGTAAGTAAATAAAAATACATTTGTTTACTGGGAAAACCCGACTGGGTAGGAGTGCATTTTCAGTAGAGGACCTGGGAGAAAATCTCCATTATATTATCATGTTGCCATCTGCTGCATTGCTCAAGGGCAAACTATGAAAGACAGAGTAGCTGCTAAAATACCCAGAGTCCATTGCTTAGTTTTTTTTTAACATGAGTGACAGTGTGAATTCAGATTTGCTGTGAACATGGTGCGTTATGGCCCTCTTCCTTGTTACTTCTCTCGTCATGTTGTATTTTGCCTATTTTTAAATTCTCGTCTCTTACCCTGGAACTCATTGTCACCCGCTGTTATCTACTGCAGGCCTGGTCACTGTATCAGATTGTACAAGGTGCTGCCATGATTGGTGGGCAGCTTTATAGCCCTGTCCAGGGTCATCTGTGACAACAGTAGGCCAATGTGCCCTGTTGCTTTGTAGCTGTGTACAACACGTAATTAGAGATTGTAGTAACTGCTACCGAATGTTAATCTGGGAAGTTTATGAAGACCCTTTTTCCCTTTCAGCAGAGTATTTATATTCTCTGTGCTTTACTTTATTCCACATTTACAAAGTGCTGCGTAGAAGTACACTTTAAATAAAAAACAGATGGCCGTCGTGGTGCTTAGTAACTTCATCTTTACAAGGCAATTTGTCTTAACCTGCCAAATCCAGGTTTTTATATGCAGTCATGGGAAGCACATAAAAGAACATTTAATTAATGGCTTGGTAATTAATTTCCCTTCTCCATATTCTTGTTATGGAAGGTTTAGTGTTCGAGACGTATTTTATAATATATTTAAGCAGCAGAGCACAGGGCCATAACCAAGCAAAGCATGCTGTTAAAATGCTGAAAATTAGTTGTTTTTTGTCTGGTATTTTAGAATTAAATACAGTCTTGCTATGGAGCTTGCCAACGTAATGTCTGTATTATATAATACACACAACAGTAGCACTAAAAATATGTTCTGTCGTTCTTCAGTTGCATATTCCATCTGTAAAGTATGACCGGTATCTGCATTTTTTAAGTAATTGCAAGGCTTTAAAGTGACTTTCTTTTCACATTGCTTGACTACCTCCCAAAGAGGGCAAACACACTGGTTCAACTAACCTCACAACTTCAGAATCCAGGTTCAGTACAGACTTCTGATCGTAGCCTAACTGGAGTTTCCAGGTTCTCTCCATTTCTGCGTAGATTTTTCCAGGCGTTCATTTTGTCCCATCTCCCATAGCATGCTGTCTTATTGAAGACTGCCCATGTATACATGCAGTATTTAGCTTTACCCTTGTGGTTCAGTGGGTCAAATCACTTACCGAGTTAACAAATAATAAATTACATAGATCGATCGATCGATTGATTCCAGTCACATCCTGTGTATTGCAACAGAAATGGTGAATGAGAACAAAGGATAAGTCACATAGGGTTCAGATGTTTGATATTTTTGAGAGTTTGAGTGAACTGCGATATGTCTTGTCTCTCTCTTTGCAGATAAGACATTAATTTCTGACAGTGTTGATAAGCAGGGAAAGTTTGAGTGGGATGAAAATGTACATACCGGCGTTTGAGAAACTACAGCAGCTGTAGGTGATATCTTATCTGCCAACCCCTTAGAGCAAGAAATCTGAACAAAGCCATAAATAAAAGTGGGACAAAGGCCCATAAAATAGGGACATTTTTAAACTGTTGCTCTTATAAACTTAGAAAGTTGACAGAAAAACTGTCTTTGCATTAGCATGAATTTTCTGAAGGATATGAAGTCTGAAAATTAAATGTCCATCATTATTTTCTAACATCAGTCTTTAATGATTTGCCAATAATTTGCCAAAAACACAATTTTATGAAAATGGTCTGGCATTCTTCATGTATACCCTTTGGTGATTTTTTTGTGTTCTATGCATATGTTCATTCACTGTTGAGTATAATAACGTTCAGCTTGTCTTTAAGGCTGTGTTTAAAGTTTTTTTCTTTTCCTTCTGTGCTCAGCAAACCTCCAGGATGTCTCTCATATAGTAACTCAAGTGAAATGTAAAATAACTCCTTTTGAAGTTTAAGGTACCTGTTCTACAGCAAATAGGAGGTAAGGATGTAACTGATGCCATTTCATTTCATCTTATTCAAGGTCTTTTAAGCATACTGCTTGCTACATTTGTATAGCTATGAGGTGTACACAGAACAGCATAGTGCTTCAATTTTGACCGCAAATGCAATCTATTTATTTGTAAGTGCTGGTACGCACCAAAGAGTGGTCTAGATCAGCCAGTCACAACCTCTGACACTTTGTACCCAGGATGGCTGCACGCTTCACAACACCCTACCTGTGCTATTGATATTACATTAATTTAATGGTTAATTTCATTGCCAGTTTACTCTTCAGCTTTCTAGGACACATGCCATCAGATCCTAGTCAGTGACTTGCATGCATTTAGTTTCCAAAATTCTTTCAGGAGCTTTCCTTTCTTAAAAGGACTAAGATCAACTCACTGTATTTGGACTGTACTACTGGAAAAAAATGATAAACCGCTATTTACCTCTTTCATGAATGCAGAGCCAAAGTAATAATTTCACTTTATTTTCCCAGTTCACCAACCCCATATCCTTTTTAAGTGTTTAAAGGCAGGAGTCAGAGCTTGACGTGGCAGAGTTGAAGATGTTAAGATTTGCAGTGGGTGTGGCAAGGGTGGACAGGATTAGGAGTAAGAATATTAGAGGGTCAGCCCAGGTTGGAAGGTTTGGAGACAAAGCCAGAGAGGCAAGATTACGTTGGTTTGGACATGTGCTGAGGAGGATGCAGAGTATGTTGGGGAAAAAGATGCTAAGGATGAAGCTGCCAGGTAACAGGAAAAGAGGAAGGCCTAAGATAAGGTTTATGGATGTAGTGAGAGAGGACATGCAGGTTGTTGGTGTGACAGAGCAAGATGCAGGGGACAGGAAGAAATGGAAACAGTTGATCTGCTGTGGCGACCCCTGACGGGAGCAGCCGAAGATTATCACTCTCTCCTTTTGTTCATAGGTTCATAAATAAATACTAGGCAATCAGTATGCAGACCACTACACGCCTACCCAAAATAAACCTTACTCACAACTTCCTTATAGCCTCAAGGATCAGTCTGCAGACCATTACAAGCCTACCCTGAAATAAATGTTACTCACAAGTTCCCTCTATCATCAAGGAGGGTAAGAGAAGATAGAACGGGGCAGAATCTGAGGATGGCCATCCAATTATCTGTGTTTACCTTGAAGGTGACAGGAGTGCTGCTCTGCTTAATATGTAATTAAAGTTTGTTTCTGAACTGAGGGATACACTGGGATATGAATCTATCTGCTGATGAAACTTTATTTCCTTTAAATGAGTGAGTGGGTTTGGCATAATGGTTAAGGTCTTCACCTCATAGACACAAGTTAGAGGGTTTGATTCTGACTTCAGGTTATTGGCTGAGCCCTTCAGGGTAGTTAGCCTAGTGTTTACCTATAAACATGCCTATGAGTATAAGTAGTTAAGGTACCATTAGGTCTGTGAAGTAACAGGAGCACAAATAGGGTTGGATCTTTCATAGCAAAAAATGGTAGACATCAGTCTGCATGGAGGATTCTGTAAGAGACTGAGAAAACAGAAAGGGCTGCCACTCTGTCTTGATAACTAAGATTTTTGAGGTCACTATCTTTTTAGGTATGAATCTCTGAGGTCTCTCAAGTTGTGTGATGAGTTTAGACAAATACATGCCAAAGGTACATTATAGTCAGCAATGGGTTTGATAAGATATGAGTAAAGGGGCATTAAGACGTCTTTGGATCTAGTGGAGATGCCTTTAGAAATGAGATGGGCCAGACAAAAGGCTTTCCAAACTATGGTGGAGACATGGTGGTCAAATGATAAGGAATTATTAACAAGAGTACCCAAATGCCTTACAACGGTGTCTGATTGGAGGGGTGCAACTCCCATACTGTAAGTGAAACTGTTTTGTTAACCAAAATGAACTATGCTACATTTTTACATTTAATTTGAGACTATTGTCTTTGCAGCACTTGTTAACAGGGTCTAAGCCATGTTGGAACAGTTGTGACTCAGTCAAAGGTTGAATAACACCACCCAGATTATAGGCATCTGCAGACTTAGTTAGCCATAGGCCAAGAGTGCTGGCCTTTCGGTCTGAGAAATAAATGCCAAATAGGAGAGGGCCCAAACCTGAGCCTAATGGTACACCACTGTAACTTTTTTGCTTTCATAAGTGACACGTGCGACTTTAAACACATGGTTTCTGTCAGACAACCAGTTAGCTGTCCACTGCATAGTATAAAGGTTTATATTCAGATTTACAAATCTGTCAATAATGACTGCATGGGGGATGTGGTCAAAGGCTTTGGCCAGGTCTGTATATGCTGTATGCACTGTATAACCACTGTCCACTGCTTCATTTATTTTTTCAAAGAAATGAATGAGGTAAAAGAGGCAAGACTTCCCTTTGACAAAGTTAAATTGATGATTGTTCAGAGCTGAGATTTTCAATGTCCAGATTAATGAGGTCTGAGACAGTAAGTTCCACAACTTTACATATGCGACTAATGATTCTATAATTCCCAGTGTCCATGTTAGGCCACTCTTGTGTAATGGCATTACAGTGGCTGTTTTCCAACCTTCAGGAATGTAACCTGTAGAGAGACTTAGATTAAAATGGTTAAGTAGAGGTTCAGAAAAGCCGCATAGCCATGTAATCAGGCAACCTGGTATGTTATCAGGTCCCATGGATGGAACATTCTTAATTTTTGACAGGGCAGAGAGAACTTGTTCCATTACAGGTGGTTGGCTGGGATTGTGGAATGTGTGAAATGGCTATAACTCTGGGTCCAATAAATCCATCCATCCACAACCCCATTTTCATTTGGGCTCCTTCAAATGGAGTCTCCCAAACATTCTGCTCTTCCCACAGTTCTGGCTGACCTGGATACCTTTTTAGCAGCTTCTGTTGCTCCTGATACTCTGGCCTCTGCTCCCAGGAAACCTGGCAGATTGTACAAGGAGCCTGACAAATGTACATTTCTTCATAAATGCCCTTCTGCAGATCTTCTGTACTGTTTGTTGTCCAAGCTTTTGCCTGATACCACGTTATTCCGTTTGGATAAGGATAGCAGGGCCATTGAAAGGCTGGGGAAGAAGGTTTGGACTTCTGCCACTTTATCCTTTTGGCCCATCAACTACCAGACTTATATGACCAGGTATGTATTGGTCCTCCTTTCCCAGGTTTCTGAAGTGATTTTTGACCTTCCTGATTATGAGGGGGGAAGCCTTTCTGCCCTTTTTTTGTTGGGCTCTTCCTCCCACGTTACTTGCCACTCTGTCAAATGCAGCTACATTGCAACTGATGCTTCTTCCAGGGCTGCTGCATTTGGTTCTGTTATGAGGCATTACTCATGGCTTCATCTTTGGGCTCTTCCTGATGACATTACGGCTGAACTTCCAGGGCTCCTGCATTTGGTTCTGTTATGAGGCATTACTCATGGCTTCATCTTTGGGCTCTCCCTGATGACATCACGGCTGAACCGTAGGATGCTCCTATGGATAATAAAAACTGTTTTGGTGCTGCTGCTGCTGATGCCAAACTTTTCATGTTTCTCCGTGGTAAGCGAGATGAATCGTTTTTGTTTCTTCTATTCCAAAGTTTCAGAGGAATTACCCATCTAAATTTGCTTGTGTTTGCAGGCAGTCTCACCCTCCAATTATGGCATAAAAGGGTTTAAGCCATGCGCATCCTGCTAAGTCTACTCAAACCCCTACCTCCCAAAAACCTGCTTTTCAGGATAAGCCAAGTTTCATTTGACAGTTTGCTTCCTCTTTCTTTCAACCAGGTTCCCTTATCCCTCCTCCTTTCCCTGACTCTTCCACGTTGGTTAAAGATCACAACAGACTCTCGGGTTCTGTCCATTATCTGCCAGGGATATTTCATGGTTTGGAAATCCTTTTTCTCTTTTCAGGCATCCTTCAACCTCCTGCAGAACAACTTCTTTTTTTCTCAGAGGTGTTTCATTCTATTTTGGTCCAGGGCATCATTCAAGCTGTGCCTCCTGCCCAGGTAGGGAGAGGGTTTTATTCCAGAATGTTTTTGGTTCCCAGAAAGGAGGGCACATTGATGCCAGTTCTGGACTTTTCCCAGCTCAAGAGATTTCTCAAGATTCCTTCCTTTTGAATATTGTCTCTTCAGATTGTTTTTTTTTTTCCATTGTTCTACCACAGGCCCTTCTGGTCTCTGTGGATCTCAAAGATGCCTACTGTCATGTACCCATCCACCCCTTTTCAGGAAATGTTTACCTTTCTCTGTTTCTTGCTTGCATCTTCAGTTCTCTGCTTTGGGCTTTGGCCTCTCCACAGCCCCAAAGGTGTCCACAAAATGCTTTGTTCCTGTCATTATCTGTTGCAGGATGAGAGAAGTTCAGATATTTTCCTTTCTGGACAATCTGCTCAATTCTCCCAGTACTCTGCTTCAGGATCTCCAGTTTACTATTTCCCCTGTTGCAGAGTCTGGAATTCACTATAAACTTCCAAGAATCAGCTCTGATGGTTTCCTAGGATCACATTTTCCTTGGTTGCAGGCTTCAGACCATCCCCATGCTGGCATATCTGCCTGCCCCCAAGGCCCGGTCTCTTAGTGCCTTTGTCCATTCTCTTCTTCCTCCTCTGGCTTCAGTCATGGCCAGGGACTTTCTCAGGGTCCTTGGGTTCATGGCTTCCACCATTCCCATGATCCTTCTGGCCAGGCTCCACAAGAGAAAACTACAGTGGTACCTAAGATAGTGGGGGTCCAGCTTTGACAGCCCCTGGACTTCCCAGTCCCCCTTCATTCCTTATCGCAAGCTCAAGCTTCAGTGGTGGATTCATCAACTTTCTCACAACCCGAGGCTTCCTTGCCAGGCTGCATTCCCGAATCAAGAGCTCTTTACTGACGTCTCAGAGAGGGGATGGGCAGCCTCATTCAGCTCTCTGAAGGTTCAGAGTCTGGTCTGATGTCTGATGAAGAGGATACAATCAGTATAAAGGAGATGAGGGGGTCTACTTCTAGTTCTTTAGACTTTTCATTCCCTCTTTCATCCCGGGCCCCTCAAAATTTTCATGTACAATACCACAGCGATGTGGTATGTCAACAAGCAAAGGGGTACAATGTCCCACCTTCTTTGTAAACTAGATCTTCAGGTATAGGATCTGGCTGTCCAGTATCAAGTGACTCTTCAGGCAGTTTACATTCCTTCAGAGAGCAATATAGTGGCAGACTCATTGAGCAGGTCCAGCGCACAAGCTCATGAATGAATGCTTGAGAGAGATATGTTCCTGGACATTATACTTCAGTGGGCTATTCCTCAAGGTGATCTTTTTGCCTCCCATCTGAACAGACAGCATCCTCTATTCTGTTACAAAGTTCCAAGTCCTCCAGCTTGAAAAGTGGATGCCCTGTCTTTTTCTTGAAAGGGGTTATTTCTGCACACCTTTCCTCCCCTTCCTTTGTTACGAGTCTTGCACAAGATCTGGCAGAACTGCTGCAGAATCTTGCCAGTGACTCCCTTTTTGTCACAGACAGCATTGGTTCCCATTTCTTTCTCACTTGACTAGGGTCGGTCACCACAAGTTGGCCCACCAGATGGAGCTTCTCATATAAGTCAAGGGGTCTCTTATCCATCTTCACTTGTCCACTCTTCAAATGATACTGTGGGTGATAGGGTTTTGATCCCTTTCAGGCACCTCTTTCCTGAGGACATGCTTCAGGTCCTGCGAGAGGCTAGGAAACCCAACTACCAGAAAATCATATTTGTCTCTCACTCGCCATCAGGATCCCCTATCTGTGGAGGTTCCTTTGGTTCTCTAATGTTTCATCTGCTTCCTGCTGTGTTAGCATATTCTTCAGTTAAAGCTTACCTGTCAGCAATTTCTGCTTGTCTGCCTTGACTAGATTTGAGGTCCAGCAATTTCTTAAAGGCATCATTCATATCAGGCCTCCCAGGAAGCCAATTTCACCTTCCTGATACCTCAGTTTTGTTGTTGAAAAATTGACTCAGGCTTCTTTGAGCCTGCTGCTATAGCTTCCTTACAACATTGTACTTGGAAGACTGTTCTTTTAGCTCTCACTTCAGCCAAGAGGGTGTTTAAACTTCAGGCTATCATGGCTCTTCCTCCTGTCTTAGATTTCTAGAGAGACAGGGTGTTTGTTCATACCTATCCTTCTTTTATGTCCAGGTTGGCAGTGAGTTGTCTCTTAATCAGTCCATTTGCCTTCCTTTTTTGTTCTCTGAAGTCTGCCAGTGTGAAGGTTCTTCACACCTTGGAGTTACATAGACAGCTCTGATATTATTAGGATAAAACTAAAGATATTCACAAATCTGAGCAGCTTTCTGTTTATTTTATTTTATTTATCATGTTTTTACTGGGAAAGTCCTACTGGGACAGAGCCCATTTTCAGCAGAGGCCTGGGGTGAAATGCTGCAGACGCATTTCTTTGGAATGTGGGAGGAAACTAGAGCACCTGGAGAAAACCCACATGAACACTGGCAGTACATGCAGACCCTGCACAAAAGGCACCCCAGCTGAGAATCGAACCAGAGAACCTCTTGCTGTGAGGTCACAATGCTAACCACTACACCACTGTTTCCTTTCATCCCAGGTCTTTGGGTTTGACCGTTTCTAAGCAAACCATCTTTTCCTGGATTTCTGAGGCCATTTTTTTTGTTATTTTTTTCTTGATAAATGTCTTTCCTCATCAGAAAAGGCTCATTCTACCAGGGCTGTTGCCTCCTCTGGTGTTTTTTTTCAAGCGGCTGGATACCAATTCCATCCCAGAGGCTGCTACTTGGTCTTCTGTTCATACTTTTACTAAGCATAACAAATTGGATATTATTTCCAGGGCTAAAGCTGGCTTTGCCAGGGCTGTCCTGCTTGGGTTTCTAAAGGGCTTTTCCATGCCATCCTCCTCCCAGGCTTTCTCTTGAGCTTTTGTACTCTGCCTTAGGTTATGGATACCGCAACAGTGATATGGAAGTAAATAGTACAGTTGTGAAATATCTTACCATAACAGTAGATGTCCTTCTCTTCACTGTTACGGTAATCGCTCCCTCCCTCCTACCCTGTCTGCTGTAGCCTGTTCTTTTTTGCCCTCCTGCCCAAGGGGCTGTTCTCTCCTTCTGGATGCACATGTTCGTCCTTGTCCCTAGGTACATTCTGTTTCTCCTGGGGCTTTTTTAGTTCCAAGTATGTGCGTTCGTACGTCACCTTTATCCCCTATGTCTTGCGCATGGAGTGTATGTGGGACATAAAGCCCCTGTAAGTACTAAAGGCTTTAGTATACTGGCCTGACGTTGGGCTGTCCTTAGCAGGAAATCCCTTAAGTTATGGCTACTGTTATGATAAGATTTTACAAACCTGTACTTTCTGTTAACTTTTTAACTGAATTACAGTAATACTTAAAAAGTGTTCCCAATTTTGCTTCATTGTCTCTCCATATTTTTATCTTTGTTCTCGGTTCTTGAGCATAGAAGTTAAGAACTGTGGCTCCACATAAGTGGTACATATTTCGTTTAACTTAAAAGGTCATTAACTCTTGGTCAGAAGTTCTTGTGTTTTTTTTTTTTTTTTTCCTCCTGCTGCTACTAACTCGCCAGGGATTAAGGTTTATGGTACCATTTTATTTCACGGAGGTATTTATCACAGAACTTGGAGTCTTGGTCTCATTATAATAAGGCCTGATAGCATTCCTGTCCTGCATTTCACAGAACAGCCTTCAAAAAGGACCCAGTAGGGCCTTCTGTATGTGCTTGTATTGCTTTTCTGGAATGTTTGCCTTGTGTTTGGCCAGCGCATAAACCATAAAGCAGAGAGAGTGGTGGAGGTTGGGGTCATTTAGGCTTCCTACTCATTCGGCCTGAATACTGTGAGAGTAGCACATATTTGCAACGTAATAACAGTAATAGTAGAAATGAAGCAAGTTTGACAGCATGGATGAGGGAAGAAAAAAATTCTAACGCTTGCTGACAAAGTAACTCTCATTCATTTTTTTTCCCTTCATTTTACCCATACACAGATGAAGTTTTTGGTTTTGTGAGTCCTTAACAGATATATTTTTTGTATTTCTTTTGGGATGTTTTATTTTTCCCTCTCAGGAGATTGACTTTTCTGTTGTACTCATGAGGCAGCCTGTAAAATCCAGTTATTAATTCACTTTATTATGCCTTACATATAGACTTCACTGACATATTTTGCAAGGTGTGTGACACGGTTAAAATGCAGATCTGGAGCGTTTCTCCCTGGGCCTCTGCTGAAAATGGGTTCTGTCCCAGTCAGACTTTCCTGGTAAACAAATGTTAAATAAATAAATAAATCGCCTCAGAATTTGCTCCAGTATGAGCTGATATTTGCCACTTGTGCTGTTTAAAGTACAGTGGTCACCCAGTACTTTTCTGTCTGCTCTTACTGGCCCTTGTAAAACCACACAATCAACTGTCTTCTCAGCTTCTGCAGGTAAAGAAAAGCTAAGCAAAGAGTAGCCTTATATTTCTTCAAATCTGATGTTGCACTGTTAATTTTATTGCTCTGTTTGCAGTTCCAAATAAAATATGAGATTGAGCTCACATGCTACATGTAAAACATTTAGTCACTTTAATGAACAAACATTTGTTAGGTTATAGATTCTTGTAGATTTAGAATAACTGTGCACAACCAACCACTGGGGTTAAAGCAGTGTGGATAATACTTTGCTGTCCTGTCAAAGCTTAGAATGATTCAGGGTATGAAGAAAACTAAACATTTTGTAAGGTTAATATTTCAACTGTTTGGGAAATACGCTTAACATACTGTGTATATATTTTTTACTGATAGAGGTACAGATTATATGTCTATTTTGTCCTAGCTCCCCCAATGAGGAAACATTATCTGGAGTACTTAGACAAGATGCATATAAAACTGCTGTTGTAACTAACACCAAAGATTTTAAAAATATGCATTAAAATGAGAATGTCAGTTATTATGTCGGACATTATTTCTTTATCTGAAAAGGTGCCTGTATGACGTAGATATTTGTCTTTATTGCTGCCCCGATCAGTCTCAAAGCCCCATGTATTTTCTTTCTTTTCTGTGAAGTCTAGTCGCTGGTATCATTTGTTGAGTACCCATATGGGAGTACTTTCTCTTATCTGTAGCATTTGCAACCATAATTCCGATTTAGGAAACAGACTGCTTGGAAAGAGAAAACTAATTAGATTCAAAGTGTGAGTTATTTCATGCTTCAGGAAAAAAAAAAAATCAGCAAATAAATGGTCTCCGATCTAGGCTGGGTTTTATGGTTGTCAGCTGTCTGTTGCTTACAAACCACAGTGGATATAACTGCTTGTGACACCTTGCCCAATCAAGGTATGGTAAAAGCCTGTTATGGAACTTGCATTGTGACAGCTGAAGCAAGTTTATCTCAGATTAGCTAATATCGCTTTTAATTTTTTATTT